>NW_027189345.1:0-272222 GCF_040958095.1 Procambarus clarkii
GGGGAGGGGGTGGGGTGGAGGGGGCGGTATGGTTAGCAGTTGAGGAGCTACCTTGGAGGTGTTGTTGGTGGTGGGGGGGGGGTTGTCAGTTAGATATTTAAATTTAATATTGTAAGATAGGTTATATAGGGCGAGGTGTTGAGGAAGGAATAAGAAAAGTGTTTGGGACTGAGTTAAGTGTATTAGTTGTTGTGATTGATGTTAGCAGGAAGGTAGGTGGTTGAAATGTGTAAAGATTTGTTAATGAGATCATTTGGTTAATAATGTAGGAATTAAGGGTAAGTGATCACTGGAGATAGATATTCAACAGTATATTAAGAGGCCAAGTTTTAGCAGGTAGGTAGGCCGACCGGCCGGCAGAGAGAGACAATGGACTGACAAACAGGTAGACGTTTTCTTCATGGATGGTAAACTATTATTAAAATGGCATGTACACATTTCCATGTGCGACATTCTTGTACACACACACACACACACACACACACACACACACACACACACACACACACTGACCCACAGAGACTGCCCAAATATGTATACTAACAGCAGCAGCAGTTGGTGTTCCCAGGCAGGTCACCCATCCAAGTACTAACCAAAGTCAACGGTGTTTAACCTGACAGATGTATGGGAGGAGACGCAGTGTTCTCAAGGTGATAGGTAGGTAGGTAGTATGGCCGTTGCTATTGTATACAAGTAGTAAGTAATCACATGTGAGTGAGTGAGTGAGTCAGGATACTGGTAACTGCGGCGGGCGGGCAGGCAGGCGGAGGATACTCACACATAGCAGCCAATTCTCCATTAATGATAGTACTTATTGCAACTATTTAGTCAAATTAACCAACAACAAATGGACTACTACTACTACTGTTGCTCCAAAATAGAAATGTTGGGATGCCACCGCTGCCATTGATCTCGCACAAGTTGCTGCTGACAAATGACTCATCTTAGGCCTTGCATATGCTCTCTTAGGCTTCATTTAGTCAATAATTGTAACATCATTGAGTCGGGGGACAGGCAGACAGGCACTTTATACATGTTAGGCTTATAGTGGTCTCCAACACCCACCACCCCACAAGGTCCAACTAGTGACTAACCCTCACTCACTCACCACGCCCCAAGTAGCTAGCTTACTAACTCCTGGATACCTATTTACTGCTAGGTGAACAGAGACATTCGGTGATAGGAAAGGCTACCAACAACTACAGCCCTTTTTCTATTTCTATTTCTATTTCTACAAACCTAGTCTATTTCCTAGTCTAAACTAACCTAACCTAACCTCACCTAACCTAACCCAACCTAACCTAAGCTAATCTAACATAACCTAACCTAACTAACTCCTGGATACCTATTTACTGCTAGGTGAACAGAGACATTCGGTGATAGGAAAGGCTACTAACATTTACAGCCCTACTTCTACAAACCTACCCTAAACCAACCTAACCTAATCTAACCTAACCTAACCTAACCTAATCTAACCTAACCTAAGCTAATCTAACATAACCTAACCTAACTAACTCCTGGATACCTATTTACTGCTAGGTGAACAGAGACATTCGGTGATAGGAAAGGCTACTAACATTTACAGCCCTACTTCTACAAACCTACCCTAAACCAACCTAACCTAATCTAACCTAACCTAACCTAACCTAATCTAACCTAACCTAAGCTAATCTAACATAACCTAACCTAACTAACTCCTGGATACCTATTTACTGCTAGGTGAACAGAGACATTCGGTGATAGGAAAGGCTACTAACATTTACAGCCCTACTTCTACAAACCTACCCTAAACCAACCTAACCTAATCTAACCTAACCTAACCTAACCTAATCTAACCTAACCTAAGCTAATCTAACATAACCTAACCTAACTAACTCCTGGATACCTATTTACTGCTAGGTGAACAGAGGCATTCGGTGATAGGAAAGGCTACTAACATTTACAGCCCTACTTCTACAAACCTACCCTAAACCAACCTAACCTAATCTAACCTAACCTAACCAAACCTAATCTAACCTAACCTAATCTAACCTAAGCTAATCTAACATAACCTAACCTAACTAACTCCTGGATACCTATTTACTGCTAGGTGAACAGAGGCATTCGGTGATAGGAAAGGCTACCAACAATTACAGCCCTACTTCTACAAACCTACCCTAAACCAACCTAGCCTAATCTAACCTAATCTAACCTAACCTAACCCTAACCTAATCTAACCTAAGCTAATCTAACATAACCTAACCTAACTAACTCCTGGATACCTATTTACTGCTAGGTGAACAGAAACATTCGGTGATAGGAAGCGCTACCAACAATTACAGCCCTATTTCTATTTCTACAAACCTAGCCTATTTCCTAGCCTAAACTAACTTAACCTAATCTAACCTAACCTAACTAATTCCTGGATACTTACTTACTGCTAGGTGAACAGAGGCATTCGGTGATAGGAAACACTACCAACAACTACAGCCCTTTTTCCATTTCTATTTCTACAAACCTAGTCTATTTCCTAGTCTGAACTAACCTAACCTAACCTCACCTAACCTAACCTCACCTCACCTCACCTCACCTTACCTCACCTTACCTTTCCTCACCTAACATAATCTCACCTCACCTCACCGAATCTCACCTACCGAACTCACCTAACCTAACCTACCTACCCACCTCACCTCACCTCACCTCACCTCACCTCACCTCACCTTTCCTCACTTAACATAATCTCACCTCACCTCACCAAAACCTCACCTCAGCAAACCTCACTTCACCTCACCTCACCTAACCTAAACCTCACCTAACCTAACCTCACCTAACCTCACCTCACCTAACCTAACTAACTCCTGGATACTTACTTACTGCTAGGTGAACAGAGGCATTCGGTGATAGGAAACGCTACCAAGAATTACATCCCTTTTTCTATTTCTACAAACCTAGCCTATTTCCTAGCCAAAACTAACCTAACCTAATCTAACCTTACCTAACCTAACCTAACTAACTCCTGATCAACCAGGCTGTGACTCATACGTCAGGTTGCGAGCAGCCGCGTCTAACAGCCTTGTTGATCAGTCCAGCAACCATGAGGCCTGGTCGACGACCGGGCCGCGGGGACGCTAAGCCCCGAAAGCACCTCAAGGTACTCCTGGATACCTATTTACTGCTAGGTGAACAGAGGCATTCGATGATAGGAAAGATTACCAACAATTACAGCCCTTTTTCTATTTCTATTTCTACAAACCTAGTCTATTTCCTAGCCTAAACTAACCTAACCTAATCTAACCTAACCTAACTAACTCTTGGATACCTATTTACTGCTAGGTGAACAGAGGCATTCGGTGATAGGAAACGCTACCAACAATTACAGCCCTATTTCTATTTCTACAAATCTAGCCTATTTCCTAGCCTAACCTAATCTAATCTAATTAACTCCTGGATACTTACTTACTGCTAGGGTGAACAGAGGCATTCGGTGATAGGAAACGCTACCAACATTTACAGCCCCTTTTCTATTTCTATTTTTACAAACCTAGCCTATTTCCTAGCCAAAACTAACCTAACCTAATCTAACCTTACCTAATCTAACCTTACCTAACCTAACTAACTCCTGATCAACCACGCTGTGACTCATACGTCAGGTTGCGAGCAGCCGCGTCTAACAGCCTTGTTGATCAGTCCAGCAACCATGAGGCCTGGTCGACGACCGGGCCGCGGGGACGCTAAGCCCCGAAAGCACCTCAAGGTACTCCTGGATACCTATTTACTGCTAGGTGAACAGAGGCATTCGGTGATAGGAAACGCTACCAACAATTACAGCCCTATTTCTTTTTCTACAAACCTAACCTATTTCCTAGCAATAACTAACCTAACCTAATCTAACCTAACCTAAATTAACTTAACCTAACCTTATCTAAACTAACCTAACTAACTAACTTCTGGATACCTATTTACTGCTAGGTGAATAGAGGCATTCGGTGATAGGAAACGCTACCTACAATTACAGCCCTCTTTCTATTACTATTTCTACAAACATAGCCCATTTCCTAGCCTAAAATAACCTAACCTAACCTAACCCTCCAAACCTAGCTTATTTCCTAGCCAAAACTAACCTAACCTAACCAACTCCTGGATACCTATTTACTGCTAGGTGAACAGAGGCATTCGGTGATAAGACACGTTACCTAAAATTCAAGCAATTTTTTTTGTCTATTTTTTTATTGTTTTTAAATAATTTATAATTTATACTTGATTCATTTTTTATAATGTTTTTACCTATTTCTATTTCTACAAACGTAGCCTATTTCCTAGCCTAAATTAACCTAAAAATGTGTGTGTATATATAATATATATATATATATATATATATATATATATATATATATATATATATATATATATATATATATATATATATATATATATATTTAATATATATATATATATATCAGTCGGTGGAATAATACAAATATTACACCTAACCAACCACAAAATAACCAACCTTAACTGTACCTTACCAACATACCCTAACCAATCAACCCTAACCAACCTAAGCTTACATATTATCTAAATTGCTTATTAAACCATAATTATGCTTGTTCTAACCTAAAATTCTAACCTCAAATTCTAACCTAATTCTAATTCTAACCTAATTCTAATTCTAACCAACCTAACCAGTCTAACAAACTAACCTAACCAACTTAAACTAACCAACCTAACCAATCATCTACCTAACCAACTAACCAACCTAACCAACCAACCTAATCAACCAACCTAACCAACCTAACCAACTAACCTAACCCACTTAACCAACCAACCTTAGCAACCAACCTAAGCAACCTAACCTAACCATCCAACCTAACCAACCAACCTAATCCACTTAACCAACCAACCTAGCAACCACCTAACCAACCACCAACCAACCTAAGCAACCTAACCTAACCATCCAACCCAACCCAACCTAACCAACCTAACCTAACCAACCTAACCTAATCTAACCAACCAATCTAACCAACCAACCTAACCTAACCTAACCTAACCTAACCAACCAACCTAACCAACCAACCTAACCAACCAATCTAACCTAACCAACCAACCTAACCAACCTAACCTAACCAACCTAACCAACCTAACCAACCTAACCAACCTAACCTAACCTAACCAACCTAACCTAACCTAACCAACCTAACCTAACCTAACCAACCAACCAACCTAAGCAACCAACCTAACCAACCTAACCTAACCAACCTAACCTAACCTAACCAACCTAACCTAACCTAACCTAACCAACCTAACCTAACCAACCTAACCTAACCTAACCAACCTAACCTAACCAACCTAACCTAACCTAACCAACCAACCAACCTAAGCAACCAACCTAACCAACCTAAGCAACCAACCTAACCAACCTAAGCAACCTAACCAGCCTTAGCAACCTAACCAACCTAAGCAACCTAACCAACCTAAGCAACCTAAGCAACCTAACCAACCTAAGCAACCTAAGCAACCTAACCTAATCAACCAACCTAACCTAATCAACCTAACCTAAGCAACCTAACCTAACCAACCTAACCTAAGCAACCTAACCTAACCAACCAACCTACTTAACCAACCTAACCTAACCAACCTAACCTAACCTAACCAACCTAACCTAACCTCCCTTCTTATTATCTGACACGAACCTTCGGTTCGTGTCAGAGTCCATGAGTGTCCGTGTGTGTGTCCGTGTGAGTGTCCGTGTCCGTGTATCCATGGGGTTTTGGGTCCAGGAAGCTATTTGTGTCGACCCAAATTGCCTCCCTTCTCCCCACCTGAAATCCAGGTGGATTGAAAGACCTGCCCGAGGTCAGTGGATCCAGGTATCCGTCCGTGGCCCCCCGGACTTCAACCCTTCCCCACATTCCAAGGAGTCGGTCAATCAATCTTCGGCTATCCAGAGAATCTATCGAAACTGATGCTCCTACAGGAGGGGACACACAGAGAAATCTGTGCCCTGTACTTGCAACCGTTCCGACAGGCTCGAACGCAGATCTATCCGGATTAGGAACTTGTTCTATCCGACTAGGCCACGCTGGAGTTGCCTTCTGAATCAAATTTGGCACTTGTATTTATATCTCATAGCAAGGTTAGTTAGTGTCTATTTATCAACAGTTGCAATGATTGAGATGTGAAGTTGTTAATTTGTGTTGACAGTTAGAAAGACCTGACAGCTTTATTTGATAAGGTTGCAGTCCCGTGAGGCAGTTTTATGAATGAATATTGGAGAATTTAGGCTAACTGACATGTGTGTGTGTGTGTGTGTGTGTGTAAAAGTATGTATTAATTAATAATTAGTGTGGTGTTTCCAAATGAGTTTGTGAATGGTAAACAAGCAATGCAATATCCAATATGTGCTATTTTAGGCCTCGTTCTGTAAAATACATGTTTTACTAGGGAAGGAAAATCCGGTTTGTTTTTTTCCCTCGTTTTATTTCAGGAATAAATAGCACATAGGCGAAGGACCGAAGGTTTTGGCTGGTTAAATATAGCGTTGTGGCCGCCATTTTCTGTGTTGGGCGGGGGGGGGGGAGGGGGTGGGGGATGGAGGGGGCGGTATGGGGATAGGGGGGGGGTTAGATGGTGGGGGAGAGGTGGAGAGGGCCCTGAGGAGCTACCTTGGGAGGTGTTGTTGGTGGGGGGGGGGGGTGGGGGAGGGGGCAGGGGAGAGGGGCCCTGAGGAGCTACCTTGGGAGGTGTTGTTGGTGGGGGGGCGTTGGTGGGGGAGGGGGCAGGGGGAGAGGGGTCCTGAGGAGCTACCTTGGGAGGTGTTGTTGGTGGTGGGGGGGGGGTTGTCAGTTAGGTATTTAAATTTAATATTGTAAGATAGGTTATATAGGGCGAGGTGTTGAGGAAGGAATAAGAAAAGTGTTTGGGACTGAGTTAAGTGTATTAGTTGTTGTGATTGATGTTAGCAGGAAGGTAGGTGGTTGAAATGTGTAAAGATTTGTTAATGAGATCATTTGGTTAATAATGTAGGAATTAAGGGTAAGTGATCACTGGAGATAGATATTCAACAGTATATTAAGAGGCCAAGTTTTAGCAGGTAGGTAGGCCGACCGGCCGGCAGAGAGAGACAATGGACTGACAAACAGGTAGACGTTTTCTTCATGGATGGTAAACTATTATTAAAATGGCATGTACACATTTCCATGTGCGACATTCTTGTACACACACACACACACACACACACACACACACACACACACACACACACACACACACACACTGACCCACAGAGACTGCCCAAATATGTATACTAACAGCAGCAGCAGTTGGTGTTCCCAGGCAGGTCACCCATCCAAGTACTAACCAAAGTCAACGGTGTTTAACCTGACAGATGTATGGGAGGAGACGCAGTGTTCTCAAGGTGATAGGTAGGTAGGTAGTATGGCCGTTGCTATTGTATACAAGTAGTAAGTAATCACATGTGAGTGAGTGAGTGAGTCAGGATACTGGTAACTGCGGCGGGCGGCAGGCAGGCGGAGGATACTCACACATAGCAGCCAATTCTCCATTAATGATAGTACTTATTGCAACTATTTAGTCAAATTAACCAACAACAAATGGACTACTACTACTACTACTACTGTTGCTCCAAAATAGAAATGTTGGGATGCCACCGCTGCCATTGATCTCGCACAAGTTGCTGCTGACAAATGACTCATCTTAGGCCTTGCATATGCTCTCTTAGGCTTCATTTAGTCAATAATTGTAACATCATTGAGTCGGGGGACAGGCAGACAGGCACTTTATACATGTTAGGCTTATAGTGGTCTCCAACACCCACCACCCCACAAGGTCCAACTAGTGACTAACCCTCACTCACTCACCACGCCCCAAGTAGCTAGCTTACTAACTCCTGGATACCTATTTACTGCTAGGTGAACAGAGACATTCGGTGATAGGAAAGGCTACCAACAACTACAGCCCTTTTTCTATTTCTATTTCTATTTCTACAAACCTAGTCTATTTCCTAGTCTAAACTAACCTAACCTAACCTCACCTAACCTAACCCAACCTAACCTAGCTAATCTAACATAACCTAACCTAACTAACTCCTGGATACCTATTTACTGCTAGGTGAACAGAGACATTCGGTGATAGGAAAGGCTACTAACATTTACAGCCCTACTTCTACAAACCTACCCTAAACCAACCTAACCTAATCTAACCTAACCTAACCTAACCTAATCTAACCTAACCTAAGCTAATCTAACATAACCTAACCTAACTAACTCCTGGATACCTATTTACTGCTAGGTGAACAGAGACATTCGGTGATAGGAAAGGCTACTAACATTTACAGCCCTACTTCTACAAACCTACCCTAAACCAACCTAACCTAATCTAACCTAACCTAACCTAACCTAATCTAACCTAACCTAAGCTAATCTAACATAACCTAACCTAACTAACTCCTGGATACCTATTTACTGCTAGGTGAACAGAGACATTCGGTGATAGGAAAGGCTACTAACATTTACAGCCCTACTTCTACAAACCTACCCTAAACCAACCTAACCTAATCTAACCTAACCTAACCTAACCTAATCTAACCTAACCTAAGCTAATCTAACATAACCTAACCTAACTAACTCCTGGATACCTATTTACTGCTAGGTGAACAGAGGCATTCGGTGATAGGAAAGGCTACTAACATTTACAGCCCTACTTCTACAAACCTACCCTAAACCAACCTAACCTAATCTAACCTAACCTAACCAAACCTAATCTAACCTAACCTAATCTAACCTAAGCTAATCTAACATAACCTAACCTAACTAACTCCTGGATACCTATTTACTGCTAGGTGAACAGAGGCATTCGGTGATAGGAAAGGCTACCAACAATTACAGCCCTACTTCTACAAACCTACCCTAAACCAACCTAGCCTAATCTAACCTAATCTAACCTAACCTAACCCTAACCTAATCTAACCTAAGCTAATCTAACATAACCTAACCTAACTAACTCCTGGATACCTATTTACTGCTAGGTGAACAGAAACATTCGGTGATAGGAAGCGCTACCAACAATTACAGCCCTATTTCTATTTCTACAAACCTAGCCTATTTCCTAGCCTAAACTAACTTAACCTAATCTAACCTAACCTAACTAATTCCTGGATACTTACTTACTGCTAGGTGAACAGAGGCATTCGGTGATAGGAAACACTACCAACAACTACAGCCCTTTTTCCATTTCTATTTCTACAAACCTAGTCTATTTCCTAGTCTGAACTAACCTAACCTAACCTCACCTAACCTAACCTCACCTCACCTCACCTCACCTCACCTCACCTTACCTCACCTTACCTTTCCTCACCTAACATAATCTCACCTCACCTCACCGAATCTCACCTAACCTAACCTAACCTACCTACCTCACCTCACCTCACCTCACCTCACCTCACCTCACCTTTCCTCACTTAACATAATCTCACCTCACCTCACCAAAACCTCACCTCAGCAAACCTCACTTCACCTCACCTCACCTAACCTAAACCTCACCTAACCTAACCTCACCTAACCTCACCTAACCTAACTAACTCCTAGATACTTACTTACTGCTAGGTGAACAGAGGCATTCGGTGATAGGAAACGCTTCCAAGAATTACATCCCTTTTTCTATTTCTACAAACCTAGCCTATTTCCTAGCCAAAACTAACCTAACCTAATCTAACCTTACCTAACCTAACCTAACTAACTCCTGATCAACCAGGCTGTGACTCATACGTCAGGTTGCGAGCAGCCGCGTCTAACAGCCTTGTTGATCAGTCCAGCAACCATGAGGTATGGTCGACGACCGGGCCGCGGGGACGCTAAGCCCCGAAAGCACCTCAAGGTACTCCTGGATACCTATTTACTGCTAGGTGAACAGAGGCATTCGATGATAGGAAAGATTACCAACAATTACAGCCCTTTTTCTATTTCTATTTCTACAAACCTAGTCTATTTCCTAGCCTAAACTAACCTAACCTAATCTAACCTAACCTAACTAACTCTTGGATACCTATTTACTGCTAGGTGAACAGAGGCATTCGGTGATAGGAAACGCTACCAACAATTACAGCCCTATTTCTATTTCTACAAATCTAGCCTATTTCCTAGCCTAACCTAATCTAATCTAATTAACTCCTGGATACTTACTTACTGCTAGGGTGAACAGAGGCATTCGGTGATAGGAAACGCTACCAACATTTACAGCCCCTTTTCTATTTCTATTTTTACAAACCTAGCCTATTTCCTAGCCAAAACTAACCTAACCTAATCTAACCTTACCTAATCTAACCTTACCTAACCTAACTAACTCCTGATCAACCACGCTGTGACTCATACGTCAGGTTGCGAGCAGCCGCGTCTAACAGCCTTGTTGATCAGTCCAGCAACCATGAGGCCTGGTCGACGACCGGGCCGCGGGGACGCTAAGCCCCGAAAGCACCTCAAGGTACTCCTGGATACCTATTTACTGCTAGGTGAACAGAGGCATTCGGTGATAGGAAACGCTACCAACAATTACAGCCCTATTTCTTTTTCTACAAACCTAACCTATTTCCTAGCAATAACTAACCTAACCTAATCTAACCTAACCTAAATTAACTTAACCTAACCTTATCTAAACTAACCTAACTAACTAACTTCTGGATACCTATTTACTGCTAGGTGAATAGAGGCATTCGGTGATAGGAAACGCTACCTACAATTACAGCCCTCTTTCTATTACTATTTCTACAAACATAGCCCATTTCCTAGCCTAAAATAACCTAACCTAACCTAACCCTCCAAACCTAGCTTATTTCCTAGCCAAAACTAACCTAACCTAACCAACTCCTGGATACCTATTTACTGCTAGGTGAACAGAGGCATTCGGTGATAAGACACGTTACCTAAAATTCAAGCAATTTTTTTGTCTATTTTTTTATTGTTTTTAAATAATTTATAATTTATACTTGATTCATTTTTTATAATGTTTTTACCTATTTCTATTTCTACAAACGTAGCCTATTTCCTAGCCTAAATTAACCTAAAAATGTGTGTGTATATATATATATATATATATATATATATATATATATTATATATATATTAATTATATATATATATTAATATATATATATTAAATATATATATATATATATATCAGTCGGTGGAATAATACAAATATTACACCTAACCAACCACACAAAATAACCAACCTTAACTGTACCTTACCAACATACCCTAACCAATCAACCCTAACCAACCTAAGCTTACATATTATCTAAATTGCTTATTAAACCATAATTATGCTTGTTCTAACCTAAAATTCTAACCTCAAATTCTAACCTAATTCTAATTCTAACCTAATTCTAATTCTAACCAACCTAACCAGTCTAACAAACTAACCTAACCAACTTAAACTAACCAACCTAACCAATCATCTACCTAACCAACTAACCAACCTAACCAACCAACCTAATCAACCAACCTAACCAACCTAACCAACTAACCTAACCCACTTAACCAACCAACCTTAGCAACCAACCTAAGCAACCTAACCTAACCATCCAACCTAACCAACCAACCTAATCCACTTAACCAACCAACCTTAGCAACCTAACCAACCAACCAACCAACCTAAGCAACCTAACCTAACCATCCAACCCAACCCAACCTAACCAACCTAACCTAACCAACCTAACCTAATCTAACCAACCAATCTAACCAACCAACCTAACCTAACCTAACCTAACCAACCAACCTAACCAACCAACCTAACCAACCAATCTAACCTAACCAACCAACCTAACCAACCTAACCTAACCACCTAACCTAACCTAACCAACCTAACCAACCTAACCTAACCTAACCAACCTAACCTAACCTAACCAACCTAACCTAACCTAACCAACCAACCAACCTAAGCAACCAACCTAACCAACCTAACCTAACCAACCTAACCTAACCTAACCAACCTAACCTAACCTAACCTAACCAACCTAACCTAACCAACCTAACCTAACCTAACCAACCTAACCTAACCAACCTAACCTAACCTAACCAACCAACCAACCTAAGCAACCAACCTAACCAACCTAAGCAACCAACCTAACCAACCTAAGCAACCTAACCAGCCTTAGCAACCTAACCAACCTAAGCAACCTAACCAACCTAAGCAACCTAAGCAACCTAACCAACCTAAGCAACCTAAGCAACCTAACCTAATCAACCAACCTAACCTAATCAACCTAACCTAAGCAACCTAACCTAACCAACCTAACCTAAGCAACCTAACCTAACCAACCAACCTACTTAACCAACCTAACCTAACCAACCTAACCTAACCTAACCAACCTAACCTAACCTCCCTTCTTATTATCTGACACGAACCTTCGGTTCGTGTCAGAGTCCATGAGTGTCCGTGTGTGTGTCCGTGTGAGTGTCCGTGTCCGTGTATCCATGGGGTTTTGGGTCCAGGAAGCTATTTGTGTCGACCCAAATTGCCTCCCTTCTCCCCACCTGAAATCCAGGTGGATTGAAAGACCTGCCCGAGGTCAGTGGATCCAGGTATCCGTCCGTGGCCCCCCGGACTTCAACCCTTCCCCACATTCCAAGGAGTCGGTCAATCAATCTTCGGCTATCCAGAGAATCTATCGAAACTGATGCTCCTACAGGAGGGGACACACAGAGAAATCTGTGCCCTGTACTTGCAACCGTTCCGACAGGCTCGAACGCAGATCTATCCGGATTAGGAACTTGTTCTATCCGACTAGGCCACGCTGGAGTTGCCTTCTGAATCAAATTTGGCACTTGTATTTATATCTCATAGCAAGGTTAGTTAGTGTCTATTTATCAACAGTTGCAATGATTGAGATGTGAAGTTGTTAATTTGTGTTGACAGTTAGAAAGACCTGACAGCTTTATTTGATAAGGTTGCAGTCCCGTGAGGCAGTTTTATGAATGAATATTGGAGAATTTAGGCTAACTGACATGTGTGTGTGTGTGTGTGTGTGTGTGTGTTTAAAAGTATGTATTAATTAATAATTAGTGTGGTGTTTCCAAATGAGTTTGTGAATGGTAAACAAGCAATGCAATATCCAATATGTGCTATTTTAGGCCTCGTTCTGTAAAATACATGTTTTACTAGGGAAGGAAAATCCGGTTTGTTTTTTTCCCTCGTTTTATTTCAGGAATAAATAGCACATAGGCGAAGGACCGAAGGTTTTGGCTGGTTAAATATAGCGTTGTGGCCGCCATTTTCTGTGTTGGGCGGGGGGGGGGGAGGGGGTGGGGATGGAGGGGGCGGTATGGGGGATAGGGGGGGGGTTAGATGGTGGGGGAGAGGGGCCCTGAGGAGCTACCTTGGGAGGTGTTGTTGGTGGGGGGGGGGGTGGGGGAGGGGGCAGGGGAGAGGGCCCTGAGGAGCTACCTTGGGAGGTGTTGTTGGTGGGGGGGCGTTGGTGGGGGGGGGCAGGGGAGAGGGGTCCTGAGGAGCTACCTTGGGAGGTGTTGTTGGTGGTGGGGGGGGGGTTGTCAGTTAGGTATTTAAATTTAATATTGTAAGATAGGTTATATAGGGCGAGGTGTTGAGGAAGGAATAAGAAAAGTGTTTGGGACTGAGTTAAGTGTATTAGTTGTTGTGATTGATGTTAGCAGGAAGGTAGGTGGTTGAAATGTGTAAAGATTTGTTAATGAGATCATTTGGTTAATAATGTAGGAATTAAGGGTAAGTGATCACTGGAGATAGATATTCAACAGTATATTAAGAGGCCAAGTTTTAGCAGGTAGGTAGGCCGACCGGCCGGCAGAGAGAGACAATGGACTGACAAACAGGTAGACGTTTTCTTCATGGATGGTAAACTATTATTAAAATGGCATGTACACATTTCCATGTGCGACATTCTTGTACACACACACACACACACACACACACACACACACACACACACACACCACACACTGACCCACAGAGACTGCCCAAATATGTATACTAACAGCAGCAGCAGTTGGTGTTCCCAGGCAGGTCACCCATCCAAGTACTAACCAAAGTCAACGGTGTTTAACCTGACAGATGTATGGGAGGAGACGCAGTGTTCTCAAGGTGATAGGTAGGTAGGTAGTATGGCCGTTGCTATTGTATACAAGTAGTAAGTAATCACATGTGAGTGAGTGAGTGAGTCAGGATACTGGTAACTGCGGCGGGCGGGCAGGCAGGCGGAGGATACTCACACATAGCAGCCAATTCTCCATTAATGATAGTACTTATTGCAACTATTTAGTCAAATTAACCAACAACAAATGGACTACTACTACTACTACTACTGTTGCTCCAAAATAGAAATGTTGGGATGCCACCGCTGCCATTGATCTCGCACAAGTTGCTGCTGACAAATGACTCATCTTAGGCCTTGCATATGCTCTCTTAGGCTTCATTTAGTCAATAATTGTAACATCATTGAGTCGGGGGACAGGCAGACAGGCACTTTATACATGTTAGGCTTATAGTGGTCTCCAACACCCACCACCCCACAAGGTCCAACTAGTGACTAACCCTCACTCACTCACCACGCCCCAAGTAGCTAGCTTACTAACTCCTGGATACCTATTTACTGCTAGGTGAACAGAGACATTCGGTGATAGGAAAGGCTACCAACAACTACAGCCCTTTTTCTATTTCTATTTCTATTTCTACAAACCTAGTCTATTTCCTAGTCTAAACTAACCTAACCTAACCTCACCTAACCTAACCCAACCTAACCTAGCTAATCTAACATAACCTAACCTAACTAACTCCTGGATACCTATTTACTGCTAGGTGAACAGAGACATTCGGTGATAGGAAAGGCTACTAACATTTACAGCCCTACTTCTACAAACCTACCCTAAACCAACCTAACCTAATCTAACCTAACCTAACCTAACCTAATCTAACCTAACCTAAGCTAATCTAACATAACCTAACCTAACTAACTCCTGGATACCTATTTACTGCTAGGTGAACAGAGACATTCGGTGATAGGAAAGGCTACTAACATTTACAGCCCTACTTCTACAAACCTACCCTAAACCAACCTAACCTAATCTAACCTAACCTAACCTAACCTAATCTAACCTAACCTAAGCTAATCTAACATAACCTAACCTAACTAACTCCTGGATACCTATTTACTGCTAGGTGAACAGAGACATTCGGTGATAGGAAAGGCTACTAACATTTACAGCCCTACTTCTACAAACCTACCCTAAACCAACCTAACCTAATCTAACCTAACCTAACCTAACCTAATCTAACCTAACCTAAGCTAATCTAACATAACCTAACCTAACTAACTCCTGGATACCTATTTACTGCTAGGTGAACAGAGGCATTCGGTGATAGGAAAGGCTACTAACATTTACAGCCCTACTTCTACAAACCTACCCTAAACCAACCTAACCTAATCTAACCTAACCTAACCAAACCTAATCTAACCTAACCTAATCTAACCTAAGCTAATCTAACATAACCTAACCTAACTAACTCCTGGATACCTATTTACTGCTAGGTGAACAGAGGCATTCGGTGATAGGAAAGGCTACCAACAATTACAGCCCTACTTCTACAAACCTACCCTAAACCAACCTAGCCTAATCTAACCTAATCTAACCTAACCTAACCCTAACCTAATCTAACCTAAGCTAATCTAACATAACCTAACCTAACTAACTCCTGGATACCTATTTACTGCTAGGTGAACAGAAACATTCGGTGATAGGAAGCGCTACCAACAATTACAGCCCTATTTCTATTTCTACAAACCTAGCCTATTTCCTAGCCTAAACTAACTTAACCTAATCTAACCTAACCTAACTAATTCCTGGATACTTACTTACTGCTAGGTGAACAGAGGCATTCGGTGATAGGAAACACTACCAACAACTACAGCCCTTTTTCCATTTCTATTTCTACAAACCTAGTCTATTTCCTAGTCTGAACTAACCTAAACCTAACCTCACCTAACCTAACCTCACCTCACCTCACCTCACCCACTTACCTCACCTTACCTTCCTCACCTAACATAATCTCACCTCACCTCACCGAATCTCACCTAACCTAACCTAACCTAACCTAAACCTCACCTCACCTCACCTCACCTCACCTCACCTCACCTTTCCTCACTTAACATAATCTCACCTCACCTCACCAAAACCTCACCTCAGCAAACCTCACTTCACCTCACCTCACCTAACCTAAACCTCACCTAACCTAACCTCACCTAACCTCACCTCACCTAACCTAACTAACTCCTGGATCACTTACTTACTGCTAGGTGAACAGAGGCATTCGGTGATAGGAAACGCTTACCAAGAATTACATCCCTTTTTCTATTTCTACAAAACCTAGCCTATTTCCTAGCCAAAACTAACCTAACCTAATCTAACCTTACCTAACCTAACCTAACTAACTCCTGATCAACCAGGCTGTGACTCATACGTCAGGTTGCGAGCAGCCGCGTCTAACAGCCTTGTTGATCAGTCCAGCAACCATGAGGCCTGGTCGACGACCGGGCCGCGGGGACGCTAAGCCCCGAAAGCACCTCAAGGTACTCCTGGATACCTATTTACTGCTAGGTGAACAGAGGCATTCGATGATAGGAAAGATTACCAACAATTACAGCCCTTTTTCTATTTCTATTTCTACAAACCTAGTCTATTTCCTAGCCTAAACTAACCTAACCTAATCTAACCTAACCTAACTAACTCTTGGATACCTATTTACTGCTAGGTGAACAGAGGCATTCGGTGATAGGAAACGCTACCAACAATTACAGCCCTATTTCTATTTCTACAAATCTAGCCTATTTCCTAGCCTAACCTAATCTAATCTAATTAACTCCTGGATACTTACTTACTGCTAGGGTGAACAGAGGCATTCGGTGATAGGAAACGCTACCAACATTTACAGCCCCTTTTCTATTTCTATTTTTACAAACCTAGCCTATTTCCTAGCCAAAACTAACCTAACCTAATCTAACCTTACCTAATCTAACCTTACCTAACCTAACTAACTCCTGATCAACCCACGCCTGTGACTCATACGTCAGGTTGCGAGCAGCGCGTCTAACAGCCTTGTTGATCAGTCCAGCAACCATGAGGCCTGGTCGACGACCGGGCCGCGGGACGCTAAGCCCCGAAAGCACCTCAAGGTACTCCTGGATACCTATTTACTGCTAGGTGAACAGAGGCATTCGGTGATAGGAAACGCTACCAACAATTACAGCCCTATTTCTTTTTCTACAAACCTAACCTATTTCCTAGCAATAACTAACCTAACCTAATCTAACCTAACCTAAATTAACTTAACCTAACCTTATCTAAACTAACCTAACTAACTAACTTCTGGATACCTATTTACTGCTAGGTGAATAAGAGGCATTCGGTGATAGGAAACGCTACCTACAATTACAGCCCTCTTTCTATTACCTATTTCTACAAACATAGCCCATTTCCTAGCCTAAAATAACCCTAACCTAACCTAACCCTCCCAAACCTAGCTTATTCCTAGCCAAAACTAACCTAACTAACCAAACTCCTGGATACCTCATTTACTGCTAGGTGAACAGAGGCATTCGGTGATAAGACACGTTACCTAAAATTCAAGCAATTTTTTTTGTCTATTTTTTTATTGTTTTTAAATAATTTCTAATTTATACTTGATTCATTTTTTATAATGTTTTTTACCTATTTCTATTTCTACAAACGTATCTAGCCTATTTCCTAGCCTAAATTAACCTAAAAATGTGTGTGTATATATATATATATAATATATAATATATATATATATATATATATATATCATATATATATATATATATATATATATATATATATATATATATATTTAAATATATATATATATATATATCAGTCGGTGGAATAATACAAATATTACACCTAACAACCACAAAATAACCAACCTTAACTGTACCTTACCAACATACCCTAACCAATCAACCCTAACCAACCTAAGCTTACATATTATCTAAATTGCTTATTAAACCATAATTATGCTTGTTCTAACCTAAAATTCTAACCTCAAATTCTAACCTAATTCTAATTCTAACCTAATTCTAATTCTAACCAACCTAACCAGTCTAACAAACTAACCTAACCAACTTAAACTAACCAACCTAACCAATCATCTACCTAACCAACTAACCAACCTAACCAACCAACCTAATCAACCAACCTAACCAACCTAACCAACTAACCTAACCCACTTAACCAACCAACCTTAGCAACCAACCTAAGCAACCTAACCTAACCATCCACCTAACCAACCAACCTAATCCACTTAACCAACCAACCTAGCACCACCTAACCAACCAACCAACCAACCTAAGCAACCTAACCTAACCATCCAACCCAACCCAACCTAACCAACCTAACCTAACCAACCTAACCTAATCTAACCAACCAATCTAACCAACCAACCTAACCTAACCTAACCTAACCTAACCAACCAACCTAACCACCAACCTAACCAACCAATCTAACCTAACCAACCAACCTAACCAACCTAACCTAACCAACCTAACCTAACCTAACCAACCTAACCAACCTAACCTAACCTAACCAACCTAACCTAACCTAACCAACCTAACCTAACCTAACCAACCAACCAACCTAAGCAACCAACCTAACCAACCTAACCTAACCAACCTAACCTAACCTAACCAACCTAACCTAACCTAACCTAACCAACCTAACCTAACCAACCTAACCTAACCTAACCAACCTAACCTAACCAACCTAACCTAACCTAACCAACCAACCAACCTAAGCAACCAACCTAACCAACCTAAGCAACCAACCTAACCAACCTAAGCAACCTAACCAGCCTTAGCAACCTAACCAACCTAAGCAACCTAACCAACCTAAGCAACCTAAGCAACCTAACCAACCTAAGCAACCTAAGCAACCTAACCTAATCAACCAACCTAACCTAATCAACCTAACCTAAGCAACCTAACCTAACCAACCTAACCTAAGCAACCTAACCTAACCAACCAACCTACTTAACCAACCTAACCTAACCAACCTAACCTAACCTAACCAACCTAACCTAACCTCCCTTCTTATTATCTGACACGAACCTTCGGTTCGTGTCAGAGTCCATGAGTGTCCGTGTGTGTGTCCGTGTGAGTGTCCGTGTCCGTGTATCCATGGGGTTTTGGGTCCAGGAAGCTATTTGTGTCGACCCAAATTGCCTCCCTTCTCCCCACCTGAAATCCAGGTGGATTGAAAGACCTGCCCGAGGTCAGTGGATCCAGGTATCCGTCCGTGGCCCCCCGGACTTCAACCCTTCCCCACATTCCAAGGAGTCGGTCAATCAATCTTCGGCTATCAGAGAATCTATCGAAACTGATGCTCCTACAGGAGGGGACACACAGAGAAATCTGTGCCCTGTACTTGCAACCGTTCCGACAGGCTCGAACGCAGATCTATCCGGAATTAGGAACTTGTTCTATCCGACTAGGCCACGCTGGAGTTGCCTTCTGAATCCAAAATTTGGCACTTGTATTTATATCTCATAGCAAGGTTAGTTAGTGTCTATTTATCAACAGTTGGCAATGCATTGAGATGTGAAGTTGTTAATTTGTGTTGACAGTTAGAAAGACCTGACAGCTTTATTTGATAAGGTTGCAGTCCGTGAGGCAGTTTATGAATGAATATTGGAGAATTTAGGCTAACTGACATGGTGTGTGTGTGTGTGTGTGTGTGTGTGTTTAAAAGTATGTATTAATTAATAATTAGTGTGGTGTTTCCAAATGAGTTTGTGAATGGTAAACAAGCAATGCAATATCCAATATGTGCTATTTTTAGGCCTCGTTCTGTAAATACATGTTTTACTAGGGAAGGAAAATCCGGTTTGTTTTTTCCCTCGTTTTATTTCAGGAATAAATAGCACATAGGCGAAGGACCGAAAGGTTTTGGCTGGTTTAAATATAGCGTTGTGGCCGCCATTTTCTGTGTTGGGCGGGGGGGGGGGGAGGGGGTGGGGGATGGAGGGGGCGGTATGGGGGATAGGTGGGGGGGGTTAGATGGTGGGGGAGAGGGGCCCTGAGGAGCTACCTTGGAGGTGTTGTTGGTGGGGGGGGGGGGTTGGGGATGGGGGCAGGGGGAGAGGGGCCCTGAGGAGCTACCTTGGGAGGTGTTGTTGGGTAGGGGGGGGCGGTTGGTGGGGGAGGGGCAGGGGGGAGAGGGGTCCTGAGGAGCTACCTGGGAGGTGTTGTTGGTGGTGTGGGGGGGGGGGGTTGTCAGTTAGGTATTTAAATTTAATATTGTAAGATAGGTTATATAGGGCGATGTGCTGAGGAAGGAATAAGAAAAGTGTTTTGGGACTGAGTTAAGTGTATTAGTTGTTGTGATTGATGTTAGCAGGAGGTAGGGTGGTTGAAAATGGTGTAAAGATTTGTTAATGAGATCATTTGGTTAATAATGTAGGAATTAGGGTAAGTGATCACTGGAGATAGATATTCAACAGTATATTAAGAGGCCAAGTTTTAGCAGGTAGGTAGGGCCGACCGGCCGGCAGAGAGAGACAATGGACTGACAAACAGGTAGACGTTTTCTTCATGGATGGTAAACTATTATTAAAATGGCATGTACACATTTCCATGTGCGACTTCTTGTACACACACACACACACACACACACACACACACACACACACACACACACCACACTGACCCACAGAGACTGCCCAAATATGTATACTAACAGCAGCAGCAGTTGGTGTTCCCAGGCAGGTCACCCATCCAAGTACTAACCAAAGTCAACGGTGTTAACCTGACAGATGTATGGGAGGAGACGCAGGTTCTCAAGGTGATAGGTAGGTTAGGTAGTATGGCCGTTGCTATTGTATACAAGTAGTAAGTAATCCACATGTGAGTGAAGTGAGTGAGTCAGGATACTGGGAACTGCGGCGGGCGGGGCAGGCAGGCGGAGGATACTCACACATAGCAGCCAATTCTCCATTAATGATAGTAATTATTGCAACTATTTAGTCAAATAACCAACAACAAATGGACTACTACTACTACTACTACTGTTGCTCCAAATAGAAATGTTGGGATGCCACGCGCTGCCATTGATCTCGCACAAGTTGCTGCTGACAAATGACTCATCTTAGGCCTTGCATATGCTCTCTTAGGCTTCATTTAGTCAATAATTGTAACATCATTGAGTCGGGGGACAGGCAGACAGGCACTTTATACATGTTAGGCTTATAGTGGTCTCCAACACCCACCAACCCACAAGGTCCAACTAGTGACTAACCCTCACTCACTCACCACGCCCCAAGTAGCTAGCTTACTAACTCCTGGATACCTATTTACTGCTAGGTGAACAGAGACATTCGGTGATAGGAAAGGCTACCAACAACTACAGCCCTTTTTCTATTTCTATTTCTATTTCTACAAACCTAGTCTATTTCCTAGTCTAAACTAACCTAACCTAACCTCACCTAACCTAACCCAACCTAACCTAAGCTAATCTAACATAACCTAACCTAACTAACAAAAAAATCCTGGATACGCTATTTACTGCTAGGTGAAAAGAGACATTCGGTGATAGGAAAGGCTACTAACAATTACAGCCTACTTCTACAAACCTACCCTAAACAAAAAAAAAAAAAAAAAAAAAACAACCTAACCTAATGCTAACCTAACCTAACCTAACCTAATCTAACCTAACCTAAGCTAATCTAACATAACCTAACCTAACTAACTCCTGGATACCTATTTACTGCTAGGTGAACAGAGACATTCGGTGATAGGAAGGCTACTAACATTTACAGCCCTACTTCTACAAACCTACCCTAAACCAACCTAACCTAATCTAACCTAACCTAACCTAACCTAATCTAACCTAACCTAAGCTAATCTAACATACCTAACCTAACTAACTCCTGGATACCTATTTACTGCTAGGTGAACAGAGGACATTCGTGATAGGAAAGCTACTAACATTTACAGCCCTACTTCTACAACCTACCCTAAACCAACCTAACCTAATCTAACCTAACCTAACCTAACCTAATCTACCTAACCTAAGCTAATCTAACATAACCTAACCTAACCTAACTCCTGGATACCTAATTTACTGCTAGGTGAACAGAGGCATTCGGTGATAGGAAAGGGCTACTAACATTTACAGCCCTACTTCTACAAACCTACCCTAACCAACCTAACCTAATCTAACCTAACCTAACCAAACCTAATCTAACCTAACCTAATCTAACCTAAGCTAATCTAACATAACCTAACCTAACTAACTCCTGGATACCTATTTACTGCTAGGTGAACAGAGGCATTCGGTGATAGGAAAGGCTACCAACAATTAACAGCCCTACTTCTACAAACCTACCCTAAACCAACCTAGCCTAATCTAACCTAATCTAACCTAACCTAACCCTAACCTAATCTAACCTAAGCTAATCTAACATAACCTAACCTAACTAACTCCTGGATACCTATTTACTGCTAGGTGAACAGAAACATTCGGTGATAGGAAGCGCTACCAACAATTACAGCCCTATTTCTATTTCTACAAACCTAGCCTATTTCCTAGCCTAACACTAACTTAACCTAATCTAACCTAACCTAACTAATTCCTGGATACTTACTTACTGCTAGGTGAACAGAGGCATTCGGTGATAGGAAACACTACCAACAACTACAGCCCTTTTTCCATTTCTATTTCTACAAACCTAGTCTATTTCCTAGTCTGAACTAACCTAACCTAACCTCACCTAACCTAACCTCACCTCACCTCACCTCACCTCACCTTACCTCACCTTACCTTTCCTCACCTAACATAATCTCACCTCACCTCACCGAATCTCACCTAACCTAACCTAACTAACCTAACCTCACCTCACCTCACCTCACCTCACCTCACCTCACCTTTCCTCACTTAACATAATCTCACCTCACCTCACCAAACCTCACCTCAGCAAACCTCACTTCACCCTCACCTCACCCTAACCTAAACCTCACCTAACCTAACCTCACCTAACCTCACCTCACCTAACCTAACTAACTCCTGGATACTTACTTATGCTAGGTGAACAGAGGCATTCGGTGATAGGAAACGCTTACCAAGAATTACATCCCTTTTTTTCTATTTCTACAAACCTAGCCTATTTCCTAGCCAAACTAACCTAACCTAATCTAACCTTACCTAACCTAACCTAACTAACTCCCTGATCAACCCAGGCTGTGACTCATACGTCAGGTTGCGAGCAGCCGCGTCTAACAGCCTTGTTGATCAGTCCAGCAACCATGAGGTATGGTCGACGACCGGGCCGCGGGGACGCTAAGCCCCGAAAGCACCTCAAGGTACTCCTGGATACCTATTTACTGCTAGGTGAACAGAGGCATTCGATGATAGGAAAGATTACCAAACAATTACAGCCCTTTTTCTATTTCTATTTCTACAAACCTAGTCTATTTCCTAGCTAAACTAACCTAACCTAATCTAACCTAACCTAACTAACTCTTGGATACCTATTTACTGCTAGGTGAACAGAGGCATTCGGTGATAGGAAACGCTACCAACAATTACAGCCCTATTTCTATTTCTACAAATCTAGCCTATTTCTAGCCTAACCTAATCTAATCTAATTAACTCCTGGATACTTACTTACTGCTAGGGTGAACAGAGGCCTTCGGTGATAGGAAAACGCTACCAACATTTACAGCCCCTTTTCTATTCTATTTTTACAAACCTAGCCTATTTCCTAGCCAAAACTAACCTAACCTAATCTAACCTTACCTAATCTAACCTTACCTAACCTAACTAACTCCTGATCAACCACGCTGTGACTCATACGTCAGGTTGCGAGCAGCCGCGTCTAACAGCCTTGTTGATCAGTCCAGCAACCATGAGGCCTGGTCGACGACCGGGCCGCGGGGACGCTAAGCCCCGAAAGCACCTCAAGGTACTCCTGGATACCTATTTACTGCTAGGTGAACAGAGGCATTCGGTGATAGGAAACGCTACCAACAATTACAGCCCTATTTCTTTTTTCTACAAACCTAACCTATTTCCTAGCAATAACTAACCTAACCTAATCTAACCTAACCTAAATTAACTTAACCTAACCTTATCTAAACTAACCTAACTAACTAACTTCTGGATACCTATTACTGCTAGGTGAATAGAGGCATTCGGTGATAGGAAACGCTACCTACAATTACAGCCCTCTTTCTATTACTATTTCTACAAACATAGCCCATTTCCTAGCCTAAAATAACCTAACCTAACCTAACCCTCCCAAACCTAGCTTATTTCCTAGCCAAAACTAACCTAACCTAACCAACTCCTGGATACCTATTTACTGCTAGGTGAACAGAGGCATTCGGTGATAAGACACGTTACCTAAAATTCAAGCAATTTTTTTTTGTCTATTTTTTTATTGTTTTTAAATAATTTATTAAATTTATACTTGATTCATTTTTTATAATGTTTTTACCTATTTCTATTTCTACAAACGTAGCCTATTTCCTAGCCTAAATTAACCTAAAAATGTGTGTGTATATATATATATATATATAAATATATTATATTATATATCTATATATATATATATATATAATATAGATATATATATATATATATATATATATAATATATATATAATATATTTAAATATATATATATATAGATATATCAGTCGGTGGAATAATACAAATATTACACCTAACCAACCACAAATAACCAACCTTAACTGTACCTTACCAACATACCCTACCAATCAACCCTAACCAACCTAAGCTTACATATTATCTAAATTGCTTATTAAACCATAATTATGCTTGTTCTAACCTAAAATTCTAACCTCAAATTTCTAACCTAATTCTAATTCTAACCTAATTCTAATTCTAACCAACCTAACCAGTCTAAACAAACTAACCTAACCAACTTAAACTAACCAACCTAACCAATCATCTACCTAACCAACTAACCAACCTAACCAACCAACCTA
Source organism: Procambarus clarkii (assembly GCF_040958095.1). Classification (NCBI taxonomy): domain Eukaryota; kingdom Metazoa; phylum Arthropoda; class Malacostraca; order Decapoda; family Cambaridae; genus Procambarus; species Procambarus clarkii. Next base: position 25,039 of record NW_027189345.1, read on the forward strand.
ATCAACCCTACCTAACCAAACCTAACCAACTAACCTAACCACTTAACCAACCAACCTTAGCAACCAACCTAAGCAACCTAACCTAACCATCCAACCTAACCAACCAACCTAATCACTAACCAACCAACCTTAGCAACCAACCTAACCACCCAACCAACCAACCTAAGCAACCTAACCTAACCCATCCAACCCAACCCAACCTAACCAACCTAACCTAACCAACCTAACCTAATCTAACCAACCAATCTAACCAACCAACCTAACCTAACCTAACCTAACCTAACCAACCAACCTACCAACCAACCTAAACCAACCAATCTAACCTAACCAACCAACCTAACCAACCTAACCTAACCACCTAACCTACCCTAACCAACTAACCAACCTAACCTAACCTAACCAACCTAACCTAACCCTAACCACCTAACCTAACCTAACCTAACCAACCAACCTAAGCAACCAACCTAACCAACCCTAAACCTAACCACTAACCTAACCTAACCAACCTAACCTAACCTAACCTAACCAACCTAACCTAAAACCAACCTAACCTAACCTAACCAACCTAACCTAACCAACCTAACCTAACCTAACCAACCAACCAACCTAAGCAACCAACCTAACCAACCTAAGCAACCAACCTAACCAACCTAAGCAACCTAACCAGCCTTAGCAACTACCAACCTAAGCAACCTAACCAACCTAAGCAACCTAAGCAACCTAAACCAACCTAAGCAACCTAAGCAACCTAACCTAATCAACCAACCTAACCTAATCAACCTAACCTAAGCAACCTAACTAACCAACCTAACCTAAGCAACCTAACCTAACCAACCAACCTACTTAACCAACCTAACCTAACCAACCTAACCTAACCTAACCAACCTAACCTAACCTCCCTTCTTATTATCTGACACGAACCTTCGGTTCGTGTCAGAGTCCATGAGTGTCCGTGTGTGTGTCCGTGTGAGTGTCCGTGTCCGTTGTATCCATGGGGTTTTGGGTCCAGGAAGCTATTTGTGTCGACCCAAATTGCCCTCCCTTCTCCCCACCTGAAATCCAGGTGGATTGAAAGACCTGCCCGAGGTCAGTGGATCCAGGTATCCGTCCGTGGCCCCCCGGACTTCAACCCTTCCCCACATTCCAAGGAGTCGGTCAATCAATCTTCGGCTATCCAGAGAATCTATCGAAACTGATGCTCCTACAGGAGGGGACACACAGAGAAATCTGTGCCCTGTACTTGCAACCGTTCCGACAGGCTCGAACGCAGATCTATCCGGATTAGGAACTTGTTCTATCCGACTAGGCCACGCTGGAGTTGCCTTCTGAATCAAATTTGGCACTTGTATTTATATCTCATAGCAAGGTTAGTTAGTGTCTATTTATCAACAGTTGCAATGATTGAGATGTGAAGTTGTTAATTTGTGTTGACAGTTAGAAAGACCTGACAGCTTTATTTGATAAGGTTGCAGTCCCGTGAGGCAGTTTTATGAATGAATATTGGAGAATTTAGGCTAACTGACATGTGTGTGTGTGTGTGTGTGTGTGTGTGTGTTTTAAAAGTATGTATTAATTAATAATTAGTGTGGTGTTTCCAAATGAGTTTGTGAATGGTAAACAAGCAATGCAATATCCAATATGTGCTATTTTAGGCCTCGTTCTGTAAAATACATGTTTTACTAGGGAAGGAAAATCCGGTTTGTTTTTTTCCCTCGTTTTATTTCAGGAATAAATAGCACATAGGCGAAGGACCGAAGGTTTTGGCTGGTTAAATATAGCGTTGTGGCCGCCATTTTCTGTGTTGGGCGGGGGGGGGGGAGGGGGTGGGGGATGGAGGGGGCGGTATGGGGGATAGGGGGGGGGTTAGATGGTGGGGGAGAGGGGCCCTGAGGAGCTACCTTGGGAGGTGTTGTTGGTGGGGGGGGGGGGTTGGTGGGGGAGGGGGCAGGGGGAGAGGGGCCCTGAGGAGCTACCTTGGGAGGTGTTGTTGGTGGGGGGGGCGTTGGTGGGGGAGGGGGCAGGGGGAGAGGGGTCCTGAGGAGCTACCTTGGGAGGTGTTGTTGGTGGTGGGGGGGGGGTGGTCAGTTAGGTATTTAAATTTAATATTGTAAGATAGGTTATATAGGGCGAGGTGTTGAGGAAGGAATAAGAAAAGTGTTTGGGACTGAGTTAAGTGTATTAGTTGTTGTGATTGATGTTAGCAGGAAGGTAGGGTGGTTGAAATGTGTAAAGATTTGTTAATGAGATCATTTGGTTAATAATGTAGGAATTAAGGGTAAGTGATCACTGAGATAGATATTCAACAGTATATTAAGAGGCCAAGTTTTAGCAGGTAGGTAGGCCGGACCGGGCCGGCAGAGAGAGACAATGGACTGACAACAGGTAGACGTTTTCTTCATGGATGGTAAACTATTATTAAAATGGCATGTACACATTTCCATGTGCGACATTCTTGTACACACACACACACACACACACACACACACACACACACACACACACACACACTGACCCACAGAGACTGCCCAAATATGTATACTAACAGCAGCAGCAGTTGGTGTTCCCAGGCAGGTCACCCATCCAAGTACTAACCAAAGTCAACGGTGTTTAACCTGACAGATGTATGGGAGGAGACGCAGTGTTCTCAAGGTGATAGGTAGGTAGGTTAGTATGGCCCGTTGCTATTGTATACAAGTAGTAAGTAATCACATGTGAGTGAGTGAGTGAGTCAGGATACTGGTAACTGCGGCGGGCGGGCAGGCAGGCGGAGGATACTCACACATAGCAGCCAATTCTCCATTAATGATAGTACTTATTGCAACTATTTAGTCAAATTAACCAACAACAAATGGACTACTACTACTACTACTACTGTTGCTCCAAAATAGAAATGTTGGGATGCCACCGCTGCCATTGATCTCGCACAAGTTGCTGCTGACAAATGACTCATCTTAGGCCTTGCATATGCTCTCTTAGGCTTCATTTAGTCAATAATTGTAACATCATTGAGTCGGGGGACAGGCAGACAGGCACTTTATACATGTTAGGCTTATAGTGGTCTCCAACACCCACCACCCCACAAGGTCCAACTAGTGACTAACCCTCACTCACTCACCACGCCCCAAGTAGCTAGCTTACTAACTCCTGGATACCTATTTACTGCTAGGTGAACAGAGACATTCGGTGATAGGAAAGGCTACCAACAACTACAGCCCTTTTTCTATTTCTATTTCTATTTCTACAAACCTAGTCTATTTCCTAGTCTAAACTAACCTAACCTAACCTCACCTAACCTAACCCAACCTAACCTAAGCTAATCTAACATAACCTAACCTAACTAACTCCTGGATACCTATTTACTGCTAGGTGAACAGAGACATTCGGTGATAGGAAAGGCTACTAACATTACAGCCCTACTTCTACAAACCTACCCTAAACCAACCTAACCTAATCTAACCTAACCTAACCTAACCTAATCTAACCTAACCTAAGCTAATCTAACATAACCTAACCTAACTAACTCCTGGATACCTATTTACTGCTAGGTGAACAGAGACATTCGGTGATAGGAAAGGCTACTAACATTTACAGCCCTACTTCTACAAACCTACCCTAAACCAACCTAACCTAATCTAACCTAACCTAACCTAACCTAATCTAACCTAACCTAAGCTAATCTAACATAACCTAACCTAACTAACTCCTGGATACCTATTTACTGCTAGGTGAACAGAGACATTCGGTGATAGGAAAGGCTACTAACATTTACAGCCCTACTTCTACAAACCTACCCTAAACCAACCTAACCTAATCTAACCTAACCTAACCTAACCTAATCTAACCTAACCTAAGCTAATCTAACATAACCTAACCTAACTAACTCCTGGATACCTATTTACTGCTAGGTGAACAGAGGCATTCGGTGATAGGAAAGGCTACTAACATTTACAGCCCTACTTCTACAAACCTACCCTAAACCAACCTAACCTAATCTAACCTAACCTAACCAAACCTAATCTAACCTAACCTAATCTAACCTAAGCTAATCTAACATAACCTAACCTAACTAACTCCTGGATACCTATTTACTGCTAGGTGAACAGAGGCATTCGGTGATAGGAAAGGCTACCAACAATTACAGCCCTACTTCTACAAACCTACCCTAAACCAACCTAGCCTAATCTAACCTAATCTAACCTAACCTAACCCTAACCTAATCTAACCTAAGCTAATCTAACATAACCTAACCTAACTAACTCCTGGATACCTATTTACTGCTAGGTGAACAGAAACATTCGGTGATAGGAAGCGCTACCAACAATTACAGCCCTATTTCTATTTCTACAAACCTAGCCTATTTCCTAGCCTAAACTAACTTAACCTAATCTAACCTAACCTAACTAATTCCTGGATACTTACTTACTGCTAGGTGAACAGAGGCATTCGGTGATAGGAAACACTACCAACAACTACAGCCCTTTTTCCATTTCTATTTCTACAAACCTAGTCTATTTCCTAGTCTGAACTAACCTAACCTAACATACCTAACCTAACCTAACCTCACCTCACCTCACCTCACCTTACCTCACCTTACCTTTCCTCACCTAACATAATCTCACCTCACCTCACCGAATCTCACCTACCTAACCTAACCTAACCTAACCTCACCTCACCTCACCTCACCTCACCTCACCTCACCTTTCCTCACTTAACATAATCTCACCTCACCTCACCAAAACCTCACCTCAGCAAACCTCACTTCACCTCACCTCACCTAACCTAAACCTCACCTAACCTAACCTCACCTAACCTCACCTCACCTAACCTAACTAACTCCTGGATACTTACTTACTGCTAGGTGAACAGAGGCATTCGGTGATAGGAAACGCTTCCAAGAATTACATCCCTTTTTTCTATTTCTACAAACCTAGCCTATTTCCTAGCCAAAACTAACCTAACCTAATCTAACCTTACCTAACCTAACCTAACTAACTCCTGATCAACCGGCTGTGACTCATACGTCAGGTTGCGAGCAGCCGCGTCTAACAGCCTTGTTTGATCAGTCCAGCAACCATGAGGTATGGTCGACGACCGGGCCGCGGGGACGCTAAGCCCCGGAAAGCACCTCAAGGTACTCCTGGATACCTATTTACTGCTAGGTGAACAGAGGCATTCGATGATAGGAAGATTACCAACAATTACAGCCCTTTTTCTATTTCTATTTCTACAAACCTAGTCTATTTCCTAGCCTAAACTAACCTAACCTAATCTAACCTAACCTAACTAACTCTTGGATACCTATTTACTGCTAGGTGAACAGAGGCATTCGGTGATAGGAAAACGCTACCAACAATTACAGCCCTATTTCTATTTCTACAAATCTAGCCTATTTCCTAGCCTAACCTAATCTAATCTAATTAACTCCTGGATACTTACTTACTGCTAGGGTGAACAGAGGCATTCGGTGATAGGAAACGCTACCAACATTTACAGCCCCTTTTCTATTTCTATTTTTACAAACCTAGCCTATTTCCTAGCCAAAACTAACCTAACCTAATCTAAACCTTACCTAATCTACACTTACCTAACCTAACTAACTCCTGATCAACCACGCTGTGACTCATACGTCAGGTTGCGAGCAGCTCGCGTCTAACAGCCCTTGTTGATCAGTCCAGCAACCATGAGGCCTGGTCGACGACCTGGGCCGCGGGGACGCTAAGCCCCGAAAGCACCTCAAGGTACTCCTGGATACCTATTTAACTGCTAGGTGAACAGAGGCATTCGGTGATAGGAAACGCTACCAACAATTACAGCCCTATTTCTTTTCTACAAACCTAACCTATTTCCTAGCAATAACTAACACTAACCTAATCTAACCTAACCTAAATTAACTTAACCTAACCTTATCTAAACTAACCTAACTAACTAACTTCTGGATACCTATTTACTGCTAGGTGAATAGAGGCATTCGGTGATAGGAAACGCTACCTACAATTACAGCCCTCTTTCTATTACTATTTCTACAAACATAGCCCATTCCTAGCCTAAAATAACCTAACCTAACCTAACCCTCCAAACCTAGCTTATTTCCTAGCCAAAACTAACCTAACCTAACCAACTCCTGGATACCTATTTACTGCTAGGTGAACAGAGGCATTCGGTGATAAGACACGTTACCTAAAATTCAAGCAATTTTTTTTGTCTATTTTTTTATTGTTTTTAAATAGTTTATAATTTATTATACTTGATTCATTTTTATAATGTTTTTTACCTATTTCTATTTCTACAAACGTAGCCTATTTCCTAGCCTAAATTAACCTAAAAATGTGTGTGTATATATATATATATATATATATATATATATATATATATATATATATATATATATATATATATATATATATATATATATATATATATATATATATTTAAATAATATATATATATATATATCAGTCGTTGGAATAATACAAATATTACACCTAACCAACCACAAAATAACCAACCTTAACTGTACCTTACCAACATACCCTAACCAATCAACCCTAACCAACCTAAGCTTACATATTATCTAAATTGCTTATTAAACCATAATTATGCTTGTTGCTAACCTAAAATTCTTAACCTCAAATTCTAACCCTAATTCTAATTCTAACCTAATTCTAATTCTAACCAACCTAACCAGTCTAACAAACTAACCTAACCAACTTAAACTAACCAACCTAACCAATCATCTACCTAACCAACTAACCAACCTAACCAACCAAACCTAATCAACCAACCTAACAACCTAACCAACTAACCTAACCCACTTAACCAACCAACCTTAGCAACCAACCCTAAGCAACCTAACCTAACCCATCCAACCTAACCAACCAACCTAATCCACTTAACCAACCAACCTTAGCAACCAACCTAACCAACCAACCAACCAACCTAAGCAACCTACCTAACCATCCAACCCAACCCAACCTAACCAACCTAACCTAACCAACCTAACCTAATCTAACCAACCAATCTAACCAACCAACCTAACCTAACCTAACCTAACCTAACCAACCAACCTAACCAACCAACTCTAACCAACCAATCTAACCTAACCAACCAACCTAACCAACCGAACCTAACCTCACCTAACCTAACCTAACTAACCTACCCAACCTAACCTAACCTAACCAACCTACCTAACCGAACCAATCCTAACTAAACCTAAAGCCAACCACCACCTAAGCAACCAACCTAACCAACCTGAACCTACCTAACCTGAACCAACCTAACCTAACCTAACCTAAACCAAAAACCTAAACCTTTAACCAACCTAACCTAACCAAACCTAACCTAACCTATACCACCTAACCTAACCAACCTAACCTACTAACCTACCAACCAACCACCTAAGCAACCAACCTAACCAACCCTAAGCAACCAACCTAACCCAACCTAAGCAACTACCTAACCAGCCTTAGCAACTCTAACCAACCTAAGCAACCTAACCAACCTAAGGCACCTAAGAACCTAACCAAACCTAAGCAACCTAAGCAACCTAACCTAATCAACCACCTATACCTAATCAACCCTAACCTAAGCAACCTAAACCTAACCAACCTAACCTAAGCAACCTAACCCTAACCAACCTAACCTACTTAACCAACCTAACCTAACCAACCTAACCTAACCTAACCAACCTAACCTAACCTCCCTTCTTATTATCTGACACGAACCTTCGGTTCGTGTCAGAGTCCATGAGTGTCGTGTGGTGTCCGTGTGAGTGTCCGTGTCCGTGTATCCATGGGGTTTTGGGTCCAGGAAGCTATTTGTGTCGACCCAAATTGCCTCCCTTCTCCCCACCTGAAATCCAGGTGGATTGAAAGACCTGCCCGAGGTCAGTGGATCCAGGTATCCGTCCGTGGCCCCCCGGACTTCAACCCTTCCCCACATTCCAAGGAGTCGGTCAATCAATCTTCGGCTATCCAGAGAATCTATCGAAACTGATGCTCCTACAGGAGGGGACACACAGAGAAATCTGTGCCCTGTACTTGCAACCGTTCCGACAGGCTCGAACGCAGAGTCTATCCGGATTAGGAACTTGTTCTATCCGACTAGGCCACGCTGGAGTTGCCTTCTGAATCAAATTTGGCACTTGTATTTATATCTCATAGCAAGGTTAGTTAGTGTCTATTTATCAACAGTTGCAATGATTGAGATGTGAAGTTGTTAATTTGTGTTGACAGTTAGAAAGACCTGACAGCTTTATTGATAAGGTTGCAGTCCCGTGAGGCAGTTTTATGAATGAATATTGGAGAATTTAGGCTAACTGACATGTGCTGTGTGTGTGGTGTGTGTGTGTGTTTAAGAAGTATGTATTAATTAAATAATTAGTGTGGTGTTTCCAAATTGAGTTGGTGAATGGTAAACAAGCAATGCAATATCCAATATGTGCTATTTTAGGCCTCGTTCTGTAAAATACATGTTTTACTAGGGAAGGAAAAGTCCGGTTTGTTTTTTTTCACTCGTTTTATTTTCAGGAATAAATAGCACATAGGCTAAGGACCGAAGGTTTTGGCTGGTTAAATATAGCGTTGTGGGCCGCCATTTTCTGTGTTGGGCGGGGGGGGGGGGGAGGGGGGGGGATGGATGGGGTGCGGACAGTATGGGGGATAGTGGGGGGGTCTAGATGGTGGGGGAGAGGGGCCCTGAGGAGCTACCTTGGGAGGTGTTGTTGGTGGGGGGGGGGGTGGTTGGTGGGGGAGGGGGCAGGGGGAGAGGGGCCCTGAGGAGCTACCTTGGGAGGTGTTGTTGGTGGGGGGGGGCGTTGGTGGGGATGGGGCAGGGAGAGGGGTCCTGAGGAGCTACCTTGGGAGGTGTTGTTGGTGGGGTAGGGGGGGGGTTGTCAGTTAGGTATTTAATTTAATATTGTAAGATAGGTTATATAGGGCGAGGTGTTGAGGAAGGAATAAGAAAAGTGTTTGGGACTGAGTTAAGTGTATTAGTTGTTGTGATTGATGTTAGCAGGAAGGTAGGTGGTTGAAATGTGTAAAGATTTGTTAATGAGATCATTTGGTAATAATGTAGGAATTAAGGGTAAGTGATCACTGGAGATAGATATTCAACAGTATATTAAGAGGCCAAGTTTTAGCAGGTAGGTAGGCCGACCGGCCGGCAGAGAGAGACAATGGTACTGACAAACAGGTAGACGTTTTTCTTCATGGATGGTAAACTATTATTAAAATGGCATGTACACATTTCCATGTGCGACATTCTTGTACACACACACACACACACACACCCCACACACACACACACACACTACACACACACACACACACACACACACTGACCCACAGAGACTGCCCAAATATGTATACTAACAGCAGCAGCAAGTTGGTGTTCCCAGGCAGGTCACCCATCCAAGTACTAACCAAAGTCAACGGTGTTTAACCTGACAGATGTTATGGGAGGAGACGCAGTGTTCTCAAGGTGATAGGCTAGGTAGGTAGTATGGCCGTTGCTATTGTATACAAGTAGTAAGTAATCACATGTGAGGTGAGTGAGTGAGTCAGGATACTGGTAACTGCGGCGGGCGGGCAGGCAGGCGGAGGATACTCACACATAGCAGCCAATTCTCCATTAATGATAGTACTTATTGCAACTATTTAGTCAAATTAACCAACAACAAATGGACTACTACTACTACTACTACTGTTGCTCCAAAATAGAAATGTTGGGATGCCACCGCTGCCATTGATCTCGCACAAGTTGCTGCTGACAAATGACTCATCTTAGGCCTTGCATATGCTCTCTTAGGCTTCATTTAGTCAATAATTGTAACATCATTGAGTCGGGGGACAGGCAGACAGGCACTTTATACATGTTAGGCTTTTATAGTGGTCTCCACACCCACCACCCCACAAGGTTCCAACTAGTGACTAACCCTCACTCACTCACCACGCCCCAAGTTAGCTAGCTTACTAACTCCTGGATACCTATTTACTGCTAGGTGAACAGAGACATTCGGTGATAGGAAAGGCTACCAACAACTACAGCCCTTTTTCTATTTCTATTTCTATTTCTACAAACCTAGTCTATTTCCTAGGCTAAACTAACCTAACCTAACCTCACCTAACCTAACCAACCTAACCTAAGCTAATCTAACATAACCTAACCTAACTAACTCCTGGATACCTATTTACTGCTAGGTGAACAGAGACATTCGGTGATAGGAAAGGCTACTAACATTTACAGCCCTACTTCTACAAACCTACCCTAAACCAACCTAACCTAATCTAACCTAACCTAACCTAACCTAAGCTAATCTAACATAACCTAACCTAACTAACTCCTGGATACCTATTACTGCTAGGTGAACAGAGACATTCGGTGATAGGAAAGGCTACTAACATTTACAGCCCTACTTCTACAAACCTACCCTAAACCAACCTAACCTAATCTAACCTAACCTAACCTAACCTAATCTAACCTAACCTAAGCTAATCTAACATAACCTAACCTAACTAACTCCTGGCTACCTATTTACTGCTAGGTGAACAGAGACATTCGGTGATAGGAAAGGCTACTAACATTTACAGCCCTACTTCTACAAACCTACCCTAAACCAACCTAACCTAATCTAACCTAACCTAACCTAACCTAATCTAACCTAACCTAAGCTAATCTAACATAACCTAACCTAACTAACTCCTGGATACCTATTTACTGCCTAGGTGAACAGAGGCATTCGGTGATAGGAAAGGCTACTAACATTTACAGCCCTACTTCTACAAACCTACCCTAAACCAACCTAACCTAATCTAACCTAACCTAACCAAACCTAATCTAACCTAACCTAATCTAACCTAAGCTAATCTAACATAACCTAACCTAACTAACTCCTGGATACCTATTTACTGCTAGGTGAACAGAGGCATTCGTGATAGGAAAGGCTACCAACAATTACAGCCCTACTTCTACAAACCTACCCTAAACCAACCTAGCCTAATCTAACCTAATCTAACCTAACCTAACCCTAACCTAATCTAACCTAAGCTAATCTAACATAACCTAACCTAACTAACTCCTGGATACCTATTTACTGCTAGGTGAACAGAAACATTCGGTGATAGGAAGCGCTACCAACAATTACAGCCCTATTTCTATTTCTACAAACCTAGCCTATTTCCTAGCCTAACTAACTTAACCTAATCTAACCTAACCTAACTAATTCCTGGATACTTACTTACTGCTAGGTGAACAGAGGCATTCGGTGATAGGAAACACTACCAACAACTACAGCCCTTTTTTCCATTTCTATTTCTACAAACCTAGTCTATTTCCTAGTCTGAACTAACCTAACCTAACCTCACCTAACCTAACCTCACCTCACCTCACCTCATCCTTACCTCACCTTACCTTTCCTCACCTAACATAATCTCACCTCACCTCACGAATCTCACCTAACCTAACCTAACCTAACCTAACCTCACCTCACCTCACCTCACCTCACCTCACCTCACCTCACCTTTCCTCACTTAACATAATCTCACCTCACCTCACCAAAACCTCACCTCAGCAAACCTCACTTCACCTCACCTCACCTAACCTAAACCTCACCTAACCTAACCTCACCTAACCTCACCTCACCTAACCTAACTAACTCCTGGATACTTACTTACTGCTAGGTGAACAGAGGCATTCGGTGATAGGAAACGCTACCAAGAATTACATCCCTTTTTCTATTTCTATTTCTACAAACCTAGCCTATTTCCTAGCCAAAACTAACCCTAACCTAATCTAACCTTACCTAACCTAACCTAACTAACTCCTGATCAACCAGGCTGTGACTCATACGTCAGGTTGCGAGCAGCCGCGTCTAACAGCCTTGTTGATCAGTCCAGCAACCATGAGGTATGGTCGACGACCGGGCCGCGGGGACGCTAAGCCCCGAAAGCACCTCAAGGTACTCCTGGATACCTATTTACTGCTAGGTGAACAGAGGCATTCGATGATAGGAAAGATTACCAACAATTACAGCCCTTTTTCTATTTCTATTTCTACAAACCTAGTCTATTTTCCTAGCCTAAACTAACCTAACCTAATCTAACCTAACCTAACTAACTCTTGGATACCTATTTACTGCTAGGTGAACAGAGGCATTCGGTGATAGGAAACGCTACCAACAATTACAGCCCTATTTCTATTTCTACAAATCTAGCCTATTTCCTAGCCTAACCTAATCTAATCTAATTAACTCCTGGATACTTACTTACTGCTAGGGTGAACAGAGGCATTCGGTGATAGGAAACGCTACCAACATTTACAGCCCCTTTTCTATTTCTATTTTTACAAACCTAGCCTATTTCCTAGCCAAAACTAACCTAACCTAATCTAACCTTACCTAATCTAACCTTTACCTAACCTAACTAACTCCTGATCAACCACGCTGTGACTCATACGTCAGGTTGCGAGCAGCCGCGTCTAACAGCCTTGTTGATCAGTCCAGCAACCATGAGGCCTGGTCGACGACGGGCCGCGGGGACGCTAAGCCCCGAAAGCACCTCAAGGTACTCCTGGATACCTATTTACTGCCTAGGTGAACAGAGGCATTCGGTGATAGGAAACGCTACCAACAATTACAGCCCTATTTCTATTTCTACAAACCTAACCTATTTCCTAGCAATAACTAACCTAACCTAATCTAACCTAACCTAAATTAACTTAACCTAACCTTATCTAAACTAACCTAACTAACTAACTTCTGGATACCTATTTACTGCTAGGTGAATAGAGGCATTCGGTGATAGGAAACGCTACCTACAATTACAGCCCTCTTTCTATTACTATTTCTACAAACATAGCCCATTCCTAGCCTAAAATAACCTAACCTAACCTAACCCTCCAAACCTAGCTTATTTCCTAGCCAAAACTAACCTAACCTAACCAACTCCTGGATACCTATTTACTGCTAGGTGAACAGAGGCATTCGGTGATAAGACACGTTACCTAAAATTCAAGCAATTTTTTTTTGTCTATTTTTTTTATTGTTTTTAAATAATTTATAATTTTATACTTGATTCATTTTTTATAATGTTTTTACCTATTTCTATTTCTACAACGTAGCCTATTTCCTAGCCTAAATTAACCTAAAAAGTGTGTGTATATATATATATATATATATATATATATATATATATATATATATATATATATATATATATATATATATATATATATATATATTTAAATATATATATATATATATATCAGTCGGTGGAATAATACAAATATTACACCTAACCAACCACAAAATAACCAACCTTAACTGTACCTTACCAACATACCCCTAACCAATCAACCCTAACCCAACCTAAGCTTACATATTATCTAAATTGCTTATTAAACCATAATTATGCTTGTTCTAACCTAAAATTCTAACCTCAAATTCTAACCCTAATTCTAATTCTAACCTAATTCTAATTCTAACCAACCTAACCAGTCTAAACAAACTAACCTAACCAATTAAACTAACCAACCTAACAATAATCTACCTAACCAACTAACCAACCTAACCAACCAACCTAATCAACCAACCTAACCAACCTAACCAACTAACCCTAACCCACTTAACCAACCAACCTTAGCAACCAACCTAAGCCACCTAACCTAACCATCCAACCTAACCAACCCCACCTAATCCACTTAACCAACCAACCTTAGCAACCAACCTAACCAACCCACCAAACCACCTAAGCAACCTAACCTAACCATCCAACCCAACCCAACCTAACAACCTAACCTAACCAACCTAACCTAATCTATACCAACCAATCTAACCAACCAACCTAAACCTAACCTAACCTAACCTACACAAACCAACCTAACCAACCAAACCTAACCAACCAATCTAACCTAACCAACCACCTAACCAACCTAAACCTAACCAACCTAAACCTAACCAACCAACCTAACCAACTAACCTAACCTAACCACCTAACCTAACCTAACCAACCTAACCTAACCTAACCAACCAACAACACCTAAGCAACCAACCTAACCCAACCTAACCTAACCAACCTAAAACCCTAACCTAACCTAACCTCACCTAACCTAACCTAACTAACAACCTAAACCTAACCAACCTAACCTAACCTAACCAACCTAACCTAACCAACCTAACCTAACCTAACCAACCAACCAACCTAAGCAACCAACCTAAGCAACCAACCTAACCAACCTAAGCAACCTAACCAGCCTTAGCAACCTAACCAACCTAGCAACCTAACCAACCTAAGCAACCTAAGCAACCTAACCAACCTAAGCAACCTAAGCAACCTAACCTAATCAACCAACCTAACCTAATCAACCTAACCTAAGCAACCTAACCTAACCAACCTAACCTAAGCAACCTAACCTAACCAACCAACCTACTTAACCAACCTAACCTAACCACCTAACCAACCTAACCAACCTAACCTAACCTCCTTCTTATTATCTGACACGAACCTTCGGTCGTCGTGTCAGAGTCCATGAGTGTCCGTCTGTGTGTGTCCGTTGTGAGTGGTCCGTGTCCGTGTATCCATGGGGTTTTGGGTCCAGGAAGCTATTTGTGTCGACCCAAATTGCCTCCCTTCTCCCCACCATGAAATCCAGGTGGATTGAAAGACCTGCCGAGGTCAGTGGATCCAGGTATCCGTCCGTGGCCCCCCGGACTTCAACCCTTCCCCACATTCCAAGGAGTCGGTCAATCAATCTTCGGCTATCCAGAGAATCTATCGAAACTGATGCTCCTACAGGAGGGGACACACAGAGAAATCTGTGCCCTGTACTTGCAACCGTTCCGACAGGCTCGAACGCAGATCTATCCGGATTAGGAACTTGTTCTATCCGACTAGGCCACGCTGGAGTTGCCTTCTGAATCAAATTTGGCACTTGTATTTATATCTCATAGCAAGGTTAGTTAGTGTCTATTTATCAACAGTTGCAATGATTGAGATGTGAAGTTGTTAATTTGTGTTGACAGTTAGAAAGACCTGACAGCTTTATTTGATAAGGTTGCAGTCCCGTGAGGCAGTTTTATGAATGAATATTGGAGAATTTAGGCTAACTGACATGTGTGTGTGTGTGTGTGTGTTTAAAAGTATGTATTAATTAATAATTAGTGTGGTGTTTCCAAATGAGTTTGTGAATGGTAAACAAGCAATGCAATATCCAATATGTGCTATTTTAGGCCTCGTTCTGTAAAATACATGTTTTACTAGGGAAGGAAAATCCGGTTTGTTTTTTTCCCTCGTTTTATTTCAGGAATAAATAGCACATAGGCGAAGGACCGAAGGTTTTGGCTGGTTAAATATAGCGTTGTGGCCGCCATTTTCTGTGTTGGGCGGGGGGGGGGGGGAGGGGGTGGGGGATGGAGGGGGCGGGATGGGGGATAGGGGGGGGGGTTAGATGGTGGGGGAGAGGGGCCCTGAGGAGCTACCTTGGGAGGTGTTGTTGGTGGGGGGGGGGGGGTTGGTGGGGGAGGGGGCAGGGGGAGAGGGGCCCTGAGGAGCTACCTTGGGAGGTGTTGTTGGTGGGGGGGGCGTTGGTGGGGGAGGGGGCAGGGGGAGAGGGGTCCTGAGGAGCTACCTTGGGAGGTGTTGTTGGTGGGGGAGGGGGGGGGGGGGTTGTCAGTTAGGTATTTAAATTTAATATTGTAAGATAGGTTATATAGGGCGAGGTGTTGAGGAAGGAATAAGAAAAGTGTTTGGGACTGAGTTAAGTGTATTAGTTGTTGTGATTGATGTTAGCAGGAAGGTAGGTGGTTGAAATGTGTAAAGATTTGTTAATGAGATCATTTGGTTAATAATGTAGGAATTAAGGGTAAGTGATCACTGGAGATAGATATTCAACAGTATATTAAGAGGCCAAGTTTTAGCAGGTAGGTAGGCCGACCGGCCGGCAGAGAGAGACAATGGACTGACAAACAGGTAGACGTTTTCTTCATGGATGGTAAACTATTATTAAAATGGCATGTACACATTTCCATGTGCGACATTCTTGTACACACACACACACACACACACACACACACACACACACACACACACACCACACACACACACACACACACACACACACTGACCCACAGAGACTGCCCAAATATGTATACTAACAGCAGCAGCAGTTGGTGTTCCCAGGCAGGTCACCCATCCAAGTACTAACCAAAGTCAACGGTGTTTAACCTGACAGATGTATGGGAGGAGACGCAGTGTTCTCAAGGTGATAGGTAGGTAGGTATTATGGCCGTTGCTATTGTATACAAGTAGTAAGTAATCACATGTGAGTGAGTGAGTGAGTCAGGATACTGGTAACTGCGGTGGGCGGGCAGGCAGGCGGAGGATACTCACACATAGCAGCCAATTCTCCATTAATGATAGTACTTATTGCAACTATTTAGTCAAATTAACCAACAACAAATGGACTACTACTACTACTACTACTGTTGCTCCAAAATAGAAATGTTGGGATGCCACCGCTGCCATTGATCTCGCACAAGTTGCTGCTGACAAATGACTCATCTTAGGCCTTGCATATGCTCTCTTAGGCTTCATTTAGTCAATAATTGTAACATCATTGAGTCGGGGGACAGGCAGACAGGCACTTTATACATGTTAGGCTTATAGTGGTCTCCAACACCCACCACCCCACAAGGTCCAACTAGTGACTAACCCTCACTCACTCACCACGCCCCAAGTAGCTAGCTTACTAACTCCTGGATACCTATTTACTGCTAGGTGAACAGAGACATTCGGTGATAGGAAAGGCTACCAACAACTACAGCCCTTTTTCTATTTCTATTTCTATTTCTACAAACCTAGTCTATTTCCTAGTCTAAACTAACCTAACCTAACCTCACCTAACCTAACCCAACCTAACCTAAGCTAATCTAACATAACCTAACCTAACTAACTCCTGGATACCTATTTACTGCTAGGTGAACAGAGACATTCGGTGATAGGAAAGGCTACTAACATTTACAGCCCTACTTCTACAAACCTACCCTAAACCAACCTAACCTAATCTAACCTAACCTAACCTAACCTAATCTAACCTAACCTAAGCTAATCTAACATAACCTAACCTAACTAACTCCTGGATACCTATTTACTGCTAGGTGAACAGAGACATTCGGTGATAGGAAAGGCTACTAACATTTACAGCCCTACTTCTACAAACCTACCCTAAACCAACCTAACCTAATCTAACCTAACCTAACCTAACCTAATCTAACCTAACCTAAGCTAATCTAACATAACCTAACCTAACTAACTCCTGGATACCTATTTACTGCTAGGTGAACAGAGACATTCGGTGATAGGAAAGGCTACTAACATTTACAGCCCTACTTCTACAAACCTACCCTAAACCAACCTAACCTAATCTAACCTAACCTAACCTAACCTAATCTAACCTAACCTAAGCTAATCTAACATAACCTAACCTAACTAACTCCTGGATACCTATTTACTGCTAGGTGAACAGAGGCATTCGGTGATAGGAAAGGCTACTAACATTTACAGCCCTACTTCTACAAACCTACCCTAAACCAACCTAACCTAATCTAACCTAACCTAACCAAACCTAATCTAACCTACCTAATCTAACCTAAGCTAATCTAACATAACCTAACCTAACTAACTCCTGGATACCTATTTACTGCTAGGTGAACAGAGGCATTCGGTGATAGGAAAGGCTACCAACAATTACAGCCATACTTCTACAAACCTACCCTAAACCAACCTAGCCTAATCTAACCTAACCTAACCCTAACCTAATCTAACCTAAGCTAATCTAACATAACCTAACCTAACTAACTCCTGGATACCTATTTACTGCTAGGTGAACAGAAACATTCGGTGATAGGAAGCGCTACCAACAATTACAGCCCTATTTCTATTTCTACAAACCTAGCCTATTTCCTAGCCTAAACTAACTTAACCTAATCTAACCTAACCTAACTAATTCCTGGATACTTACTTACTGCTAGGTGAACAGAGGCATTCGGTGATAGGAAACACTACCAACAACTACAGCCCTTTTTCCATTTCTATTTCTACAAACCTAGTCTATTTCCTAGTCTGAACTAACCTAACCTAACCTCACCTAACCTAACCTCACCTCACCTCACCTCACCTTACCTCACCTTACCTTTCCTCACCTAACATAATCTCACCTCACCTCACCGAATCTCACCTAACCTAACCTAACCTCACCTCACCTCACCTCACCTCACCTCACTTAACATAATCTCACCTCACCTCACCAAAACCTCACCTCAGCAAACCTCACTTCACCTCACCTCACCTAACCTCACCTAACCTAACCTCACCTAACCTCACCTCACCTAACCTAACTAACTCCTGGATACTTACTTACTGCTAGGTGAACAGAGGCATTCGGTGATAGGAAACGCTACCAAGAATTACATCCCTTTTTCTATTTCTATTTCTACAAACCTAGCCTATTTCCTAGCCAAAACTAACCTAACCTAATCAAACCTTACCTAACCTAACCTAACTAACTCCTGATCAACCAGGCTGTGACTCATACGTCAGGTTGCGAGCAGCCGCGTCTAACAGCCTTGTTGATCAGTCCAGCAACCATGAGGCCTGGTCGACGACCGGGCCGCGGGGACGCTAAGCCCCGAAAGCACCTCAAGGTACTCCTGGATACCTATTTACTGCTAGGTGAACAGAGGCATTCGATGATAGGAAAGATTACCAACAATTACAGCCCTTTTTCTATTTCTATTTCTACAAACCTAGTCTATTTCCTAGCCTAAACTAACCTAACCTAATCTAACCTAACCTAACTAACTCTTGGATACCTATTTACTGCTAGGTGAACAGAGGCATTCGGTGATAGGAAACGCTACCAACAATTACAGCCCTATTTCTATTTCTACAAATCTAGCCTATTTCCTAGCCTAACCTAATCTAATCTAATTAACTCCTGGATACTTACTTACTGCTAGGGGTGAACAGAGGCATTCGGTGATAGGAAACGCTACCAACATTTACAGCCCCTTTTCTATTTCTATTTTTACAAACCTAGCCTATTTCCTAGCCAAAACTAACCTAACCTAATCTAACCTTACCTAATCTAACCTTACCTAACCTAACTAACTCCTGATCAACCACGCTGTGACTCATACGTCAGGTTGCGAGCAGCCGCGTCTAACAGCCTTGTTGATCAGTCCAGCAACCATGAGGCCTGGTCGACGACCGGGCCGCGGGGACGCTAAGCCCCGAAAGCACCTCAAGGTACTCCTGGATACCTATTTACTGCTAGGTGAACAGAGGCATTCGGTGATAGGAAACGCTACCAACAATTACAGCCCTATTTCTTTTTCTACAAACCTAACCTATTTCCTAGCAATAACTAACCTAACCTAATCTAACCTAACCTATATTAACTTAACCTAACCTTATCTAAACTAACCTAACTAACTAACTTCTGGATACCTATTTACTGCTAGGTGAATAGAGGCATTCGGTGATAGGAAACGCTACCTACAATTACAGCCCTCTTTCTATTACTATTTCTACAAACATAGCCCATTTCCTAGCCTAAAATAACCTAACCTAACCTAACCCTCCAAACCTAGCTTATTTCCTAGCCAAAACTAACCTAACGTAACCAACTCCTGGATACCTATTTACTGCTAGGTGAACAGAGGCATTCGGTGATAGGAAACGCTACCAACATTTACAGCCCCTTTTCTATTTCTATTTTTACAAACCTAGCCTATTTCCTAGCCTAAATTAACCTAAAAATGTGTGTGTATATATATATATATATATAATATATATATATATATATATATATATATATATATATATATATATATATATATATATATATATATTTAAATATATATATATATATATATATATATCAGTCGGTGGAATAATACAAATATTACACCTAACCAACCACAAAATAACCAACCTTAACTGTACCTTACCAACATACCCTAACCAATCAACCCTAACCAACCTAAGCTTACATATTATCTAAATTGCTTATTAAACCATAATTATGCTTGTTCTAACCTAAAATTCTAATCTCAAATTCTAACCTAATTCTAATTCTAACCTAATTCTAATTCTAACCAACCTAACCAGTCTAACAAACTAACCTAACCAACTTAAACTAACCAACCTAACCAATCATCTACCTAACCAACTAACCAACCTAACCAACCAACCTAATCAACCAACCTAACCAACCTAACCAACTAACCTAACCCACTTAACCAACCAACCTTAGCAACCAACCTAAGCAACCTAACCTAACCATCCAACCTAACCAACCAACCTAATCCACTTAACCAACCAACCTTAGCAACCAACCTAACCAACCAACCAACCAACCTAAGCAACCTAACCTAACCATCCAACCCAACCCAACCTAACCAACCTAACCTAACCAACCTAACCTAATCTAACCAACCAATCTAACCAACCAACCTAACCTAACCTAACCTAACCTAACCAACCAACCTAACCAACCAACCTAACCAACCAATCTAACCTAACCAACCAACCTAACCAACCTAACCTAACCAACCTAACCTAACCTAACCAACCTAACCTAACCTAACCAACCTAACCTAATCTAACCAACCTAACCTAACCTAACCAACCTAACCTAACCTAACCAACCAACCAACCTAAGCAACCAACCTAACCAACCTAACCTAACCAACCTAACCTAACCTAACCAACCTAACCTAACCTAACCAACCTAACCTAACCAACCTAACCTAACCTAACCAACCTAACCTAACCAACCTAACCTAACCTAACCAACCAACCAACCTAAGCAACCAACCTAACCAACCTAAGCAACCAACCTAACCAACCTAAGCAACCTAACCAGCCTTAGCAACCTAACCAACCTAAGCAACCTAACCAACCTAAGCAACCTAAGCAACCTAACCAACCTAAGCAACCTAACCTAATCAACCAACCTAACCTAATCAACCTAACCTAAGCAACCTAACCTAACCAACCTAACCTAAGCAACCTAACCTAACCAACCAACCTACTTAACCAACCTAACCTAACCAACCTAACCTAACCTAACCAACCTAACCTAACCTCCCTTCTTATTATCTGACACGAACCGAAGGTTCGTGTCAGAGTCCATGAGTGTCCGTGTGTGTGTCCGTGTGAGTGTCCGTGTTCGTGTATCCATGGGGTTTTGGGTCCAGGAAGCTATTTGTGTCGACCCAAATTGCCTCCCTTCTCCCCACCTGAAATCCAGGTGGATTGAAAGACCTGCCCGAGGTCAGTGGATCCAGGTATCCGTCCGTGGCCCCCCGGACTTCAACCCTTCCCCACATTCCAAGGAGTCGGTCAATCAATCTTCGGCTATCCAGAGAATCTATCGAAACTGATGCTCCTACAGGAGGGGACACACAGAGAAATCTGTGCCCTGTACTTGCAACCGTTCCGACAGGCTCGAACGCAGATCTATCCGGATTAGGAACTTGTTCTATCCGACTAGGCCACGCTGGAGTTGCCTTCTGAATCAAATTTGGCACTTGTATTTATATCTCATAGCAAGGTTAGTTAGTGTCTATTTATCAACAGTTGCAATGATTGAGATGTGAAGTTGTTAATTTGTGTTGACAGTTAGAAAGACCTGACAGCTTTATTTGATAAGGTTGCAGTCCCGTGAGGCAGTTTTATGAATGAATATTGGAGAATTTAGGCTAACTGACATGTGTGTGTGTGTGTGTGTGTTTAAAAGTATGTATTAATTAATAATTAGTGTGGTGTTTCCAAATGAGTTTGTGAATGGTAAACAAGCAATGCAATATCCAATATGTGCTATTTTAGGCCTCGTTCTGTAAAATACATGTTTTACTAGGGAAGGAAAATCCGGTTTGTTTTTTTCCCTCGTTTTATTTCAGGAATAAATAGCACATAGGCGAAGGACCGAAGGTTTTGGCTGGTTAAATATAGCGTTGTGGCCGCCATTTTCTGTGTTGGGCGGGGGGGGGGGGAGGGGGTGGGGGATGGAGGGGGCGGTATGGGGGATAGGGGGGAGGGGTTAGATGGTGGGGGAGAGGGGCCCTGAGGAGCTACCTTGGGAGGTGTTGTTGGTGGGGGGGGGGGGGGGGGTTGGTGGGGGAGGGGGCAGGGGGAGAGGGGCCCTGAGGAGCTACCTTGGGAGGTGTTGTTGGTGGGGGGGGCGTTGGTGGGGGAGGGGGCAGGGGGAGAGGGGTCCTGAGGAGCTACCTTGGGAGGTGTTGTTGGTGGGGGAGGGGGCAGGGGGAGAGGGGTCCTGAGGAGCTACCTTGGGAGGTGTTGTTGGTGGGGGGGGGGTTGTCAGTTAGGTATTTAAATATAATATTGTAAGATAGGTTATATAGGGCGAGGTGTTGAGGAAGGAATAAGAAAAGTGTTTGGGACTGAGTTAAGTGTATTAGTTGTTGTGATTGATGTTAGCAGGAAGGTAGGTGGTTGAAATGTGTAAAGATTTGTTAATGAGATCATTTGGTTAATAATGTAGGAATTAAGGGTAAGTGATCACTGGAGATAGATATTCAACAGTATATTAAGAGGCCAAGTTTTAGCATGTAGGTAGGCCGGCCGGCCGGCAGAGAGAGACAATGGACTGACAAACAGGTAGACGTTTTCTTCATGGATGGTAAACTATTATTAAAATGGCATGTACACATTTCCATGTGCGACATTCTTGTACACACACACACACACACACACACACACACACACACACACACACACACACACACACACACACACACACACACACACACACACACACACACACACACTGACCCACAGAGACTGCCCAAATATGTATACTAACAGCAGCAGCAGTTGGTGTTCCCAGGCAGGTCACCCATCCAAGTACTAACCAAAGTCAACGGTGTTTAACCTGACAGATGTATGGGAGGAGACGCAGTGTTCTCAAGGTGATAGGTAGGTAGGTAGTATGGCCGTTGCTATTGTATACAAGTAGTAAGTAATCACATGTGAGTGAGTGAGTGAGTCAGGATACTGGTAACTGCGGCGGGCGGGCAGGCAGGCGGAGGATACTCACACATAGCAGCCAATTCTCCATTAATGATAGTACTTATTGCAACTATTTAGTCAAATTAACCAACAACAAATGGACTACTACTACTACTACTACTGTTGCTCCAAAATAGAAATGTTGGGATGCCACCGCTGCCATTGATCTCGCACAAGTTGCTGCTGACAAATGACTCATCTTAGGCCTTGCATATGCTCTCTTAGGCTTCATTTAGTCAATAATTGTAACATCATTGAGTCGGGGGACAGGCAGACAGGCACTTTATACATGTTAGGCTTATAGTGGTCTCCAACACCCACCACCCCACAAGGTCCAACTAGTGACTAACCCTCACTCACTCACCACGCCCCAAGTAGCTAGCTTACTAACTCCTGGATACCTATTTACTGCTAGGTGAACAGAGACATTCGGTGATAGGAAAGGCTACCAACAACTACAGCCCTTTTTCTATTTCTATTTCTATTTCTACAAACCTAGTCTATTTCCTAGTCTAAACTAACCTAACCTAACCTCACCTAACCTAACCCAACCTAACCTAAGCTAATCTAACATAACCTAACCTAACTAACTCCTGGATACCTATTTACTGCTAGGTGAACAGAGACATTCGGTGATAGGAAAGGCTACTAACATTTACAGCCCTACTTCTACAAACCTACCCTAAACCAACCTAACCTAATCTAACCTAACCTAACCTAACCTAATCTAACCTAACCTAAGCTAATCTAACATAACCTAACCTAACTAACTCCTGGATACCTATTTACTGCTAGGTGAACAGAGACATTCGGTGATAGGAAAGGCTACTAACATTTACAGCCCTACTTCTACAAACCTACCCTAAACCAACCTAACCTAATCTAACCTAACCTAACCTAACCTAATCTAACCTAACCTAAGCTAATCTAACATAACCTAACCTAACTAACTCCTGGATACCTATTTACTGCTAGGTGAACAGAGGCATTCGGTGATAGGAAAGGCTACTAACATTTACAGCCCTACTTCTACAAACCTACCCTAAACCAACCTAACCTAATCTAACCTAACCTAACCAAACCTAATCTAACCTAACCTAATCTAACCTAAGCTAATCTAACATAACCTAACCTAACTAACTCCTGGATACCTATTTACTGCTTGGTGAACAGAGGCATTCGGTGATAGGAAAGGCTACCAACAATTACAGCCCTACTTCTACAAACCTACCCTAAACCAACCTAGCCTAATCTAACCTAATCTAACCTAACCTAACCCTAACCTAATCTAACCTAAGCTAATCTAACATAACCTAACCTAACTAACTCCTGAATACCTATTTACTGCTAGGTGAACAGAAACATTCGGTGATAGGAAGCGCTACCAACAATTACAGCCCTATTTCTATTTCTACAAACCTAGCCTATTTCCTAGCCTAAACTAACTTAACCTAATCTAACCTAACCTAACTAATTCCTGGATACTTACTTACTGCTAGGTGAACAGAGGCATTCGGTGATAGGAAACACTACCAACAACTACAGCCCTTTTTCCATTTCAATTTCTACAAACCTAGTCTATTTCCTAGTCTGAACTAACCTAACCTAACCTCACCTAACCTAACCTCACCTCACCTTACCTCACCTTACCTTTCCTCACCTAACATAATCTCACCTCACCTCACCGAATCTCACCTAACCTAACCTAACCTAACCTCACCTCACCTCACCTCACCTCACCTTTCCTCACTTAACATAATCTCACCTCACCTCACCAAAACCTCACCTCAGCAAACCTCACTTCACCTCACCTCACCTAACCTCACCTAACCTAACCTCACCTAACCTCACCTCACCTAACCTAACTAACTCCTGGATACTTACTTACTGCTAGGTGAACAGAGGCATTCGGTGATAGGAAACGCTACCAAGAATTACATCCCTTTTTCTATTTCTATTTCTACAAACCTAGCCTATTTCCTAGCCAAAACTAACCTAACCTAATCTAACCTTACCTAACCTAACCTAACTAACTCCTGATCAACCAGGCTGTGACTCATACGTCAGGTTGCGAGCAGCCGCGTCTAACAGCCTTGTTGATCAGTCCAGCAACCATGAGGCCTGGTCGACGACCGGGCCGCGGGGACGCTAAGCCCCGAAAGCACCTCAAGGTACTCCTGGATACCTATTTACTGCTAGGTGAACAGAGGCATTCGATGATAGGAAAGATTACCAACAATTACAGCCCTTTTTCTATTTCTATTTCTACAAACCTAGTCTATTTCCTAGCCTAAACTAACCTAACCTAATCTAACCTAACCTAACTAACTCTTGGATACCTATTTACTGCTAGGTGAACAGAGGCATTCGGTGATAGGAAACGCTACCAACAATTACAGCCCTATTTCTATTTCTACAAATCTAGCCTATTTCCTAGCCTAACCTAATCTAATCTAATTAACTCCTGGATACTTACTTACTGCTAGGGTGAACAGAGGCATTCGGTGATAGGAAACGCTACCAACATTTACAGCCCCTTTTCTATTTCTATTTTTACAAACCTAGCCTATTTCCTAGCCAAAACTAACCTAACCTAATCTAACCTTACCTAATCTAACCTTACCTAACCTAACTAACTCCTGATCAACCACGCTGTGACTCATACGTCAGGTTGCGAGCAGCCGCGTCTAACAGCCTTGTTGATCAGTCCAGCAACCATGAGGCCTGGTCGACGACCGGGCCGCGGGGACGCTAAGCCCCGAAAGCACCTCAAGGTACTCCTGGATACCTATTTACTGCTAGGTGAACAGAGGCATTCGGTGATAGGAAACGCTACCAACAATTACAGCCCTATTTCTTTTTCTACAAACCTAACCTATTTCCTAGCAATAACTAACCTAACCTAATCTAACCTAACCTATATTAACTTAACCTAACCTTATCTAAACTAACCTAACTAACTAACTTCTGGATACCTATTTACTGCTAGGTGAATAGAGGCATTCGGTGATAGGAAACGCTACCTACAATTACAGCCCTCTTTCTATTACTATTTCTACAAACATAGCCCATTTCCTAGCCTAAAATAACCTAACCTAACCTAACCCTCCAAACCTAGCCTATTTCCTAGCCAAAACTAACCTAACCTAACCAACTCCTGGATACCTATTTACTGCTAGGTGAACAGAGGCATTCGGTGATAGGAAACGCTACCAACATTTACAGCCCCTTTTCTATTTCTATTTTTACAAACCTAGCCTATTTCCTAGCCTAAATAAACCTAAAAATGTGTGTGTATATATATATATATATATATATATATATATATATATATATATATATATATATATATATATATATATATATATATATATATATATATAATATATATATATATATATATATATTTTATTAAATATGACCGAAAAAGTAAGATTAATAATTCTAACACGAATTTTCTCAATCTTTCGTACATTATGCTTCACTGTTGGAGGTAAATCAAAAATCACTTCTCCAAAATTCATTTTTATTTCTAGTCTGACGCGACACGGGCGCGTTTCGTAAAACTTATTACATTTTCAAAGACTTCACAAATACACAACTGATTAGAACTTGCGTTTCCCTGATTTTATATCTACATTTGAGTGAGGTGGGAAGGGTGATGTGGCATTACATTTGAGTAAGGTGGGAAGGATGATGTGGCATTAGAGGATATTAATAGGGTATTAAAAGTATCAACACAAGACAGAACACGAAACAATGGATATTGAATAGAAGTGTTTGTAGAAAGCCTATTGGTCCATATTTCTTGATGCTTCTATATTGGAGCGGAGTCTTGAGGTGGGTAGAATATAGTTGTGCAATAATTGGCTGTTGATTGCTGGTGTTGACTTCTTGATGTGTAGTGCCTCGCAAACGTCTAGCCGCCTGCTATCGCTGTATCTATCGATGATTTCTGTGTTGTTTACTAGGATTTCTCTGGCGATGGTTTGGTTATGGGAAGAGATTATATGTTCCTTAATGGAGCCCTGTTGTTTATGCATCGTTAAACGCCTAGAAAGAGATGTTGTTGTCTTGCCTATATACTGGGTTTTTTGGAGCTTACAGTCCCCAAGTGGGCATTTGAAGGCATAGACGACGTTAGTCTCTTTTAAAGCGTTCTGTTTCGTGTCTGGAGAGTTTCTCATGAGTAGGCTGGCCGTTTTTCTGGTTTTATAGTAAATCGTCAGTTGTATCCTCTGATTTTTGTCTGTAGGGATAACGTTTCTATTAACAATATCTTTCAGGACCCTTTCCTCTGTTTTTATGAGCTGTGGAAAAGAATTATGGGTATGTGGGTATCTGGCATTAGCCAGATACCCACACCCACGTACAGATTGGCGAAGCGACTCAACGGCCTGCTGACTCCTTATGTTCCTTGCGCCTTCAGCCTGAAGTCTCCAAAGGAATTTGTGGACTTACTGCGGGGCGCACGGGCCACAGGGATAAGAGCCTCGTTGGACGTAGAATCGCTGTTTACCAACGTACCTGTGGACGAGACAATCGGAATGATAGCCGACAGAGTGTATCGTGATCCAGCCTGTACTCCTCTTGACATGCCAGAAAGTATTCTGAGGAAACTACTCCAAGCTTGTACTAAAGAGGCACCCTTCTTGAGCCCGGATGGGCACATGTATAAGCAAGTAGATGGGGTCGCTATGGGTTCTCCCCTAGGTGTCCTGTTTGCAAACTTCTACATGGGTACCATCGAGCAAAAAGTCTTAGTCGACATGAACTTGAAACCGGCCATATACTGCAGGTATGTTGACGACATTTTTACACAGGTACCTGATGTCAGACATCTGCAGGAGCTGAAGGAGGCATTTGAGCAGAGTTCCGTGCTGCGTTTCACTTACGAGACGGAAAAGGATGGGAAGCTGCCTTTTCTAGATGTAACAGTCATGGAAAAGGGCGGAGGTTTCCACACTGCAGTCTACACAAAGGAAACAAACATAGGAATGTGCCTAAATGCCAACAGCGACTGCCCTGACAGGTACAAGAGGAGTGTTGTTAACGCATACGTCGACCGTGCTCTCAGCCACAGCTCAGAATGGAAGCAAGTCGACGAAGAACTCTGTAGGGTAAGGCAGGTTCTAGTCAATAACGGCTTCTCCAATGGTTTCATCGAAGACATCATAAGAAGGAAAGTGAAAAGCCATGCAACCTCCGAAGAGACAACTAACACAACACCTATACCCCCTATTAGACTATTTTACAGGAACTTCTTTTCCACAGCTCATAAAACAGAGGAAAGGGTCCTGAAAGATATTGTTAATAGAAACGTTATCCCTACAGACAAAAATCAGAGGATACAACTGACGATTTACTATAAAACCAGAAAAACGGCCAGCCTACTCATGAGAAACTCTCCAGACACGAAACAGAACGCTTTAAAAGAGACTAACGTCGTCTATGCCTTCAAATGCCCACTTGGGGACTGTAAGCTCCAAAAAACCCAGTATATAGGCAAGACAACAACATCTCTTTCTAGGCGTTTAACGATGCATAAACAACAGGGCTCCATTAAGGAACATATAATCTCTTCCCATAACCAAACCATCGCCAGAGAAATCCTAGTAAACAACACAGAAATCATCGATAGATACAGCGATAGCAGGCGGCTAGACGTTTGCGAGGCACTACACATCAAGAAGTCAACACCAGCAATCAACAGCCAATTATTGCACAACTATATTCTACCCACCTCAAGACTCCGCTCCAATATAGAAGCATCAAGAAATATGGACCAATAGGCTTTCTACAAACACTTCTATTCAATATCCATTGTTTCGTGTTCTGTCTTGTGTTGATACTTTTAATACCCTATTAATATCCTCTAATGCCACATCATCCTTCCCACCTTACTCAAATGTAATGCCACATCACCCTTCCCACCTCACTCAAATGTAGATATAAAATCAGGGAAACGCAAGTTCTAATCAGTTGTGTATTTGTGAAGTCTTTGAAAATGTAATAAGTTTTACGAAACGCGCCCGTGTCACGTCAGACTAGAAATAAAAATGAATTTTGGAGAAGTGATTTTTGATTTACCTCCAACAGTGAAGCATAATGTACGAAAGATTGAGAAAATTCGTGTTAGAATTATTAATCTTACTTTTTCGGTCATATTTAATAAAATATGTCTACAGGAAAGACTGCTACCAAAATATACTAATATATATATATATATATATTTAAATATATATATATATATATATCAGTCGGTGGAATAATACAAATATTACACCTAACCAACCACAAAATAACCAACCTTAACTGTACCTTACCAACATACCCTAACCAATCAACCCTAACCAACCTAAGCTTACATACTATCTAAATTGCTTATTAAACCATAATTATGCTTGTTCTAACCTAAAATTCTAACCTCAAATTCTAACCTAATTCTAATTCTAACCTAATTCTAATTCTAACCAACCTAACCAGTCTAACAAACTAACCTAACCAACTTAAACTAACCAACCTAACCAATCATCTACCTAACCAACTAACCAACCTAACCAACCAACCTAATCAACCAACCTAACCAACCTAACCAACTAACCTAACCCACTTAACCAACCAACCTTAGCAACCAACCTAAGCAACCTAACCTAACCATCCAACCTAACCAACCAACCTAATCCACTTAACCAACCAACCTTAGCAACCAACCTAACCAACCAACCAACCAACCTAAGCAACCTAACCTAACCATCCAACCCAACCCAACCAAACCAACCTAACCTAACCAACCTAACCTAATCTAACCAACCAATCTAACCAACCAACCTAACCTAACCTAACCTAACCTAACCAACCAACCTAACCAACCAACCTAACCAACCAATCTAACCTAACCAACCAACCTAACCAACCTAACCTAACCAACCTAACCTAACCTAACCAACCTAACCTAACCTAACCAACCTAACCTAATCTAACCAACCTAACCTAACCTAACCAACCTAACCTAACCTAACCTAACCAACCAACCAACCTAAGCAACCAACCTAACCAACCTAACCTAACCAACCTAACCTAACCTAACCAACCTAACCTAACCTAACCTAACCAACCTAACCTAACCAACCTAACCTAACCTAACCAACCTAACCTAACCAACCTAACCTAACCTAACCAACCAACCAACCTAAGCAACCAACCTAAGCAACCAACCTAACCAACCTAAGCAACCTAACCAGCCTTAGCAACCTAACCAACCTAAGCAACCTAACCAACCTAAGCAACCTAAGCAACCTAACCAACCTAAGCAACCTAAGCAACCTAACCTAATCAACCAACCTAACCTAATCAACCTAACCTAAGCAACCTAACCTAACCAACCTAACCTAAGCAACCTAACCTAACCAACCAACCTACTTAACCAACCTAACCTAACCAACCTAACCTAACCTAACCAACCTAACCTAACCTCCCTTCTTATTATCTGACACGAACCTTCGGTTCGTGTCAGAGTCCATGAGTGTCCGTGTGTGTGTCCGTGTGAGTGTCCGTGTCCGTGTATCCATGGGGTTTTGGGTCCAGGAAGCTATTTGTGTCGACCCAAATTGCCTCCCTTCTCCCCACCTGAAATCCAGGTGGATTGAAAGACCTGCCCGAGGTCAGTGGATCCAGGTATCCGTCCGTGGCCCCCCGGACTTCAACCCTTCCCCACATTCCAAGGAGTCGGTCAATCAATCTTCGGCTATCCAGAGAATCTATCGAAACTGATGCTCCTACAGGAGGGGACACACAGAGAAATCTGTGCCCTGTACTTGCAACCGTTCCGACAGGCTCGAACGCAGATCTATCCGGATTAGGAACTTGTTCTATCCGACTAGGCCACGCTGGAGTTGCCTTCTGAATCAAATTTGGCACTTGTATTTATATCTCATAGCAAGGTTAGTTAGTGTCTATTTATCAACAGTTGCAATGATTGAGATGTGAAGTTGTTAATTTGTGTTGACAGTTAGAAAGACCTGACAGCTTTATTTGATAAGGTTGCAGTCCCGTGAGGCAGTTTTATGAATGAATATTGGAGAATTTAGGCTAACTGACATGTGTGTGTGTGTGTGTGTGTTTAAAAGTATGTATTAATTAATAATTAGTGTGGTGTTTCCAAATGAGTTTGTGAATGGTAAACAAGCAATGCAATATCCAATATGTGCTATTTTAGGCCTCGTTCTGTAAAATACATGTTTTACTAGGGAAGGAAAATCCGGTTTGTTTTTTTCCCTCGTTTTATTTCAGGAATAAATAGCACATAGGCGAAGGACCGAAGGTTTTGGCTGGTTAAATATAGCGTTGTGGCCGCCATTTTCTGTGTTGGGCGGGGGGGGGGGGGGAGGGGGTGGGGGATGGAGGGGGCGGGATGGGGGATAGGGGGGGGGGTTAGATGGTGGGGGAGAGGGGCCCTGAGGAGCTACCTTGGGAGGTGTTGTTGGTGGGGGGGGGGGTTGGTGGGGGAGAGGGGCCCTGAGGAGCTACCTTGGGAGGTGTTGTTGGTGGGGGGGGCGTTGGTAGGGGAGGGGGCAGGGGGAGAGGGGTCCTGAGGAGCTACCTTGGGAGGTGTTGTTGGTGGGGGAGGGGGGGGGGGTTGTCAGTTAGGTATTTAAATTTAATATTGTAAGATAGGTTATATAGGGCGAGGTGTTGAGGAAGGAATAAGAAAAGTGTTTGGGACTGAGTTAAGTGTATTAGTTGTTGTGATTGATGTTAGCAGGAAGGTAGGTGGTTGAAATGTGTAAAGATTTGTTAATGAGATCATTTGGTTAATAATGTAGGAATTAAGGGTAAGTGATCACTGGAGATAGATATTCAACAGTATATTAAGAGGCCAAGTTTTAGCAGGTAGGTAGGCCGACCGGCCGGCAGAGAGAGACAATGGACTGACAAACAGGTAGACGTTTTTCTTCATGGATGGTAAACTATTATTAAAATGGCATGTACACATTTCCATGTGCGACATTCTTGTACACACACACACACACACACACACACACACACACACACACACACACACACACACACACACACACACACTGACCCACAGAGACTGCCCAAATATGTATACTAACAGCAGCAGCAGTTGGTGTTCCCAGGCAGGTCACCCATCCAAGTACTAACCAAAGTCAACGGTGTTTAACCTGACAGATGTATGGGAGGAGACGCAGTGTTCTCAAGGTGATAGGTAGGTAGGTAGTATGGCCGTTGCTATTGTATACAAGTAGTAAGTAATCACATGTGAGTGACTGAGTGAGTGAGTCAGGATACTGGTAACTGCGGCGGGCGGGCAGGCAGGCGGAGGATACTCACACATAGCAGCCAATTCTCCATTAATGATAGTACTTATTGCAACTATTTAGTCAAATTAACCAACAACAAATGGACTACTACTACTACTGTTGCTCCAAAATAGAAATGTTGGGATGCCACCGCTGCCATTGATCTCGCACAAGTTGCTGCTGACAAATGACTCATCTTAGGCCTTGCATATGCTCTCTTAGGCTTCATTTAGTCAATAATTGTAACATCATTGAGTCGGGGGACAGGCAGACAGGCACTTTATACATGTTAGGCTTATAGTGGTCTCCAACACCCACCACCCCACAAGGTCCAACTAGTGACTAACCCTCACTCACTCACCACGCCCCAAGTAGCTAGCTTACTAACTCCTGGATACCTATTTACTGCTAGGTGAACAGAGACATTCGGTGATAGGAAAGGCTACCAACAACTACAGCCCTTTTTCTATTTCTATTTCTATTTCTACAAACCTAGTCTATTTCCTAGTCTAAACTAACCTAACCTAACCTCACCTAACCTAACCCAACCTAACCTAAGCTAATCTAACATAACCTAACCTAACTAACTCCTGGATACCTATTTACTGCTAGGTGAACAGAGACATTCGGTGATAGGAAAGGCTACTAACATTTACAGCCCTACTTCTACAAACCTACCCTAAACCAACCTAACCTAATCTAACCTAACCTAACCTAACCTAATCTAACCTAACCTAAGCTAATCTAACATAACCTAACCTAACTAACTCCTGGATACCTATTTACTGCTAGGTGAACAGAGACATTCGGTGATAGGAAAGGCTACTAACATTTACAGCCCTACTTCTACAAACCTACCCTAAACCAACCTAACCTAATCTAACCTAACCTAACCTAACCTAATCTAACCTAACCTAAGCTAATCTAACATAACCTAACCTAACTAACTCCTGGATACCTATTTACTGCTAGGTGAACAGAGGCATTCGGTGATAGGAAAGGCTACTAACATTTACAGCCCTACTTCTACAAACCTACCCTAAACCAACCTAACCTAATCTAACCTAACCTAACCAAACCTAATCTAACCTAACCTAATCTAACCTAAGCTAATCTAACATAACCTAACCTAACTAACTCCTGGATACCTATTTACTGCTTGGTGAACAGAGGCATTCGGTGATAGGAAAGGCTACCAACAATTACAGCCCTACTTCTACAAACCTACCCTAAACCAACCTAGCCTAATCTAACCTAATCTAACCTAACCTAACCCTAACCTAATCTAACCTAAGCTAATCTAACATAACCTAACCTAACTAACTCCTGAATACCTATTTACTGCTAGGTGAACAGAAACATTCGGTGATAGGAAGCGCTACCAACAATTACAGCCCTATTTCTATTTCTACAAACCTAGCCTATTTCCTAGCCTAAACTAACTTAACCTAATCTAACCTAACCTAACTAATTCCTGGATACTTACTTACAGCTAGGTGAACAGAGGCATTCGGTGATAGGAAACACTACCAACAACTACAGCCCTTTTTCCATTTCAATTTCTACAAACCTAGTCTATTTCCTAGTCTGAACTAACCTAACCTAACCTCACCTAACCTAACCTCACCTCACCTTACCTCACCTTACCTTTCCTCACCTAACATAATCTCACCTCACCTCACCGAATCTCACCTAACCTAACCTAACCTAACCTCACCTCACCTCACCTCACCTCACCTCACCTTTCCTCACTTAACATAATCTCACCTCACCTCACCAAAACCTCACCTCAGCAAACCTCACTTCACCTCACCTCACCTAACCTCACCTAACCTAACCTCACCTAACCTCACCTCACCTAACCTAACTAACTCCTGGATACTTACTTACTGCTAGGTGAACAGAGGCATTCGGTGATAGGAAACGCTACCAAGAATTACATCCCTTTTTCTATTTCTATTTCTACAAACCTAGCCTATTTCCTAGCCAAAACTAACCTAACCTAATCTAACCTTACCTAACCTAACCTAACTAACTCCTGATCAACCAGGCTGTGACTCATACGTCAGGTTGCGAGCAGCCGCGTCTAACAGCCTTGTTGATCAGTCCAGCAACCATGAGGCCTGGTCGACGACCGGGCCGCGGGGACGCTAAGCCCCGAAAGCACCTCAAGGTACTCCTGGATACCTATTTACTGCTAGGTGAACAGAGGCATTCGATGATAGGAAAGATTACCAACAATTACAGCCCTTTTTCTATTTCTATTTCTACAAACCTAGTCTATTTCCTAGCCTAAACTAACCTAACCTAATCTAACCTAACCTAACTAACTCTTGGATACCTATTTACTGCTAGGTGAACAGAGGCATTCGGTGATAGGAAACGCTACCAACAATTACAGCCCTATTTCTATTTCTACAAATCTAGCCTATTTCCTAGCCTAACCTAATCTAATCTAATTAACTCCTGGATACTTACTTACTGCTAGGGTGAACAGAGGCATTCGGTGATAGGAAACGCTACCAACATTTACAGCCCCTTTTCTATTTCTATTTTTACAAACCTAGCCTATTTCCTAGCCAAAACTAACCTAACCTAATCTAACCTTACCTAATCTAACCTTACCTAACCTAACTAACTCCTGATCAACCACGCTGTGACTCATACGTCAGGTTGCGAGCAGCCGCGTCTAACAGCCTTGTTGATCAGTCCAGCAACCATGAGGCCTGGTCGACGACCGGGCCGCGGGGACGCTAAGCCCCGAAAGCACCTCAAGGTACTCCTGGATACCTATTTACTGCTAGGTGAACAGAGGCATTCGGTGATAGGAAACGCTACCAACAATTACAGCCCTATTTCTTTTTCTACAAACCTAACCTATTTCCTAGCAATAACTAACCTAACCTAATCTAACCTAACCTATATTAACTTAACCTAACCTTATCTAAACTAACCTAACTAACTAACTTCTGGATACCTATTTACTGCTAGGTGAATAGAGGCATTCGGTGATAGGAAACGCTACCTACAATTACAGCCCTCTTTCTATTACTATTTCTACAAACATAGCCCATTTCCTAGCCTAAAATAACCTAACCTAACCTAACCCTCCAAAACCTAGCCTATTTCCTAGCCAAAACTAACCTAACCTAACCAACTCCTGGATACCTATTTACTGCTAGGTGAACAGAGGCATTCGGTGATAGGAAACGCTACCAACATTTACAGCCCCTTTTCTATTTCTATTTTTACAAACCTAGCCTATTTCCTAGCCTAAATAAACCTAAAAATGTGTGTGTATATATATATATATATATATATATATATATATATATATATATATATATATATATATATATATATCTATATATATATATATATATATATATATATATATAATATATATATATATATATTTTATTAAATATGACCGAAAAAGTAAGATTAATAATTCTAACACGAATTTTCTCAATCTTTCGTACATTATGCTTCACTGTTGGAGGTAAATCAAAAATCACTTCTCCAAAATTCATTTTTATTTCTAGTCTGACGCGACACGGGCGCGTTTCGTAAAACTTATTACATTTTCAAAGACTTCACAAATACACAACTGATTAGAACTTGCGTTTCCCTGATTTTATATCTACATTTGAGTGAGGTGGGAAGGGTGATGTGGCATTACATTTGAGTAAGGTGGGAAGGATGATGTGGCATTAGAGGATATTAATAGGGTATTAAAAGTATCAACACAAGACAGAACACGAAACAATGGATATTGAATAGAAGTGTTTGTAGAAAGCCTATTGGTCCATATTTCTTGATGCTTCTATATTGGAGCGGAGTCTTGAGGTGGGTAGAATATAGTTGTGCAATAATTGGCTGTTGATTGCTGGTGTTGACTTCTTGATGTGTAGTGCCTCGCAAACGTCTAGCCGCCTGCTATCGCTGTATCTATCGATGATTTCTGTGTTGTTTACTAGGATTTCTCTGGCGATGGTTTGGTTATGGGAAGAGATTATATGTTCCTTAATGGAGCCCTGTTGTTTATGCATCGTTAAACGCCTAGAAAGAGATGTTGTTGTCTTGCCTATATACTGGGTTTTTTGGAGCTTACAGTCCCCAAGTGGGCATTTGAAGGCATAGACGACGTTAGTCTCTTTTAAAGCGTTCTGTTTCGTGTCTGGAGAGTTTCTCATGAGTAGGCTGGCCGTTTTTCTGGTTTTATAGTAAATCGTCAGTTGTATCCTCTGATTTTTGTCTGTAGGGATAACGTTTCTATTAACAATATCTTTCAGGACCCTTTCCTCTGTTTTATGAGCTGTGGAAAAGAATTATGGGTATGTGGGTATCTGGCATTAGCCAGATACCCACACCCACGTACAGATTGGCGAAGCGACTCAACGGCCTGCTGACTCCTTATGTTCCTTGCGCCTTCAGCCTGAAGTCTCCAAAGGAATTTGTGGACTTACTGCGGGGCGCACGGGCCACAGGGATAAGAGCCTCGTTGGACGTAGAATCGCTGTTTACCAACGTACCTGTGGACGAGACAATCGGAATGATAGCCGACAGAGTGTATCGTGATCCAGCCTGTACTCCTCTTGACATGCCAGAAAGTATTCTGAGGAAACTACTCCAAGCTTGTACTAAAGAGGCACCCTTCTTGAGCCCGGATGGGCACATGTATAAGCAAGTAGATGGGGTCGCTATGGGTTCTCCCCTAGGTGTCCTGTTTGCAAACTTCTACATGGGTACCATCGAGCAAAAAGTCTTAGTCGACATGAACTTGAAACCGGCCATATACTGCAGGTATGTTGACGACATTTTTACACAGGTACCTGATGTCAGACATCTGCAGGAGCTGAAGGAGGCATTTGAGCAGAGTTCCGTGCTGCGTTTCACTTACGAGACGGAAAAGGATGGGAAGCTGCCTTTTCTAGATGTAACAGTCATGGAAAAGGGCGGAGGTTTCCACACTGCAGTCTACACAAAGGAAACAAACATAGGAATGTGCCTAAATGCCAACAGCGACTGCCCTGACAGGTACAAGAGGAGTGTTGTTAACGCATACGTCGACCGTGCTCTCAGCCACAGCTCAGAATGGAAGCAAGTCGACGAAGAACTCTGTAGGGTAAGGCAGGTTCTAGTCAATAACGGCTTCTCCAATGGTTTCATCGAAGACATCATAAGAAGGAAAGTGAAAAGCCATGCAACCTCCGAAGAGACAACTAACACAACACCTATACCCCCTATTAGACTATTTTACAGGAACTTCTTTTCCACAGCTCATAAAACAGAGGAAAGGGTCCTGAAAGATATTGTTAATAGAAAACGTTATCCCTACAGACAAAAATCAGAGGATACAACTGACGATTTACTATAAAACCAGAAAAACGGCCAGCCTACTCATGAGAAACTCTCCAGACACGAAACAGAACGCTTTAAAAGAGACTAACGTCGTCTATGCCTTCAAAATGCCCACTTGGGGACTGTAAGCTCCAAAAAACCCAGTATATAGGCAAGACAACAACATCTCTTTCTAGGCGTTTAACGATGCATAAACAACAGGGCTCCATTAAGGAACATATAATCTCTTCCCATAACCAAACCATCGCCAGAGAAATCCTAGTAAACAACACAGAAATCATCGATAGATACAGCGATAGCAGGCGGCTAGACGTTTGCGAGGCACTACACATCAAGAAGTCAACACCAGCAATCAACAGCCAATTATTGCACAACTATATTCTACCCACCTCAAGACTCCGCTCCAATATAGAAGCATCAAGAAATATGGACCAATAGGCTTTCTACAAACACTTCTATTCAATATCCATTGTTTCGTGTTCTGTCTTGTGTTGATACTTTTAATACCCTATTAATATCCTCTAATGCCACATCATCCTTCCCACCTTACTCAAATGTAATGCCACATCACCCTTCCCACCTCACTCAAATGTAGATATAAAATCAGGGAAACGCAAGTTCTAATCAGTTGTGTATTTGTGAAGTCTTTGAAAATGTAATAAGTTTTACGAAACGCGCCCGTGTCACGTCAGACTAGAAATAAAAATGAATTTTGGAGAAGTGATTTTTGATTTACCTCCAACAGTGAAGCATAATGTACGAAAGATTGAGAAAATTCGTGTTAGAATTATTAATCTTACTTTTTCGGTCATATTTAATAAAATATGTCTACAGGAAAGACTGCTACCAAAATATACTAATATATATATATATATATATTTAAATATATATATATATATATATATCAGTCGGTGGAATAATACAAATATTACACCTAACCAACCACAAAATAACCAACCTTAACTGTACCTTACCAACATACCCTAACCAATCAACCCTAACCAACCTAAGCTTACATACTATCTAAATTGCTTATTAAACCATAATTATGCTTGTTCTAACCTAAAATTCTAACCTCAAATTCTAACCTAATTCTAATTCTAACCTAATTCTAATTCTAACCAACCTAACCAGTCTAACAAACTAACCTAACCAACTTAAACTAACCAACCTAACCAATCATCTACCTAACCAACTAACCAACCTAACCAACCAACCTAATCAACCAACCTAACCAACCTAACCAACTAACCTAACCCACTTAACCAACCAACCTTAGCAACCAACCTAAGCAACCTAACCTAACCATCCAACCTAACCAACCAACCTAATCCACTTAACCAACCAACCTTAGCAACCAACCTAACCACCAACCAACCAACCTAAGCAACCTAACCTAACCATCCAACCCAACCCAACCAAACCAACCTAACCTAACCAACCTAACCTAATCTAACCAACCAATCTAACCAACCAACCTAACCTAACCTAACCTAACCTAACCAACCAACCTAACCAACCAACCTAACCAACCAATCTAACCTAACCAACCAACCTAACCAACCTAACCTAACCAACCTAACCTAACCTAACCAACCTAACCTAACCTAACCAACCTAACCTAATCTAACCAACCTAACCTAACCTAACCAACCTAACCTAACCTAACCTAACCAACCAACCAACCTAAGCAACCAACCTAACCAACCTAACCTAACCACCTAACCTAACCTAACCAACCTAACCTAACCTAACCTAACCAACCTAACCTAACCAACCTAACCTAACCTAACCAACCTAACCTAACCAACCTAACCTAACCTAACCAACCAACCAACCTAAGCAACCAACCTAAGCAACCAACCTAACCAACCTAAGCAACCTAACCAGCCTTAGCAACCTAACCAACCTAAGCAACCTAACCAACCTAAGCAACCTAAGCAACCTAACCAACCTAAGCAACCTAAGCAACCTAACCTAATCAACCAACCTAACCTAATCAACCTAACCTAAGCAACCTAACCTAACCAACCTAACCTAAGCAACCTAACCTAACCAACCAACCTACTTAACCAACCTAACCTAACCAACCTAACCTAACCTAACCAACCTAACCTAACCTCCCTTCTTATTATCTGACACGAACCTTCGGTTCGTGTCAGAGTCCATGAGTGTCCGTGTGTGTGTCCGTGTGAGTGTCCGTGTCCGTGTATCCATGGGGTTTTGGGTCCAGGAAGCTATTTGTGTCGACCCAAATTGCCTCCCTTCTCCCCACCTGAAATCCAGGTGGATTGAAAGACCTGCCCGAGGTCAGTGGATCCAGGTATCCGTCCGTGGCCCCCCGGACTTCAACCCTTCCCCACATTCCAAGGAGTCGGTCAATCAATCTTCGGCTATCCAGAGAATCTATCGAAACTGATGCTCCTACAGGAGGGGACACACAGAGAAATCTGTGCCCTGTACTTGCAACCGTTCCGACAGGCTCGAACGCAGATCTATCCGGATTAGGAACTTGTTCTATCCGACTAGGCCACGCTGGAGTTGCCTTCTGAATCAAATTTGGCACTTGTATTTATATCTCATAGCAAGGTTAGTTAGTGTCTATTTATCAACAGTTGCAATGATTGAGATGTGAAGTTGTTAATTTGTGTTGACAGTTAGAAAGACCTGACAGCTTTATTTGATAAGGTTGCAGTCCCGTGAGGCAGTTTTATGAATGAATATTGGAGAATTTAGGCTAACTGACATGTGTGTGTGTGTGTGTGTGTGTTTAAAAGTATGTATTAATTAATAATTAGTGTGGTGTTTCCAAATGAGTTTGTGAATGGTAAACAAGCAATGCAATATCCAATATGTGCTATTTTAGGCCTCGTTCTGTAAAATACATGTTTTACTAGGGAAGGAAAATCCGGTTGTTTTTTCCCTCGTTTTATTTCAGGAATAAATAGCACATAGGCGAAGGACCGAAGGTTTTGGCTGGTTAAATATAGCGTTGTGGCCGCCATTTTCTGTGTTGGGCGGGGGGGGGGGGGGGAGGGGGTGGGGGATGGAGGGGGCGGGATGGGGGATAGGGGGGGGGGTTAGATGGTGGGGGAGAGGGGCCCTGAGGAGCTACCTTGGGAGGTGTTGTTGGTGGGGGGGGGGGTTGGTGGGGGAGAGGGGCCCTGAGGAGCTACCTTGGGAGGTGTTGTTGGTGGGGGGGGCGTTGGTAGGGGGAGGGGGCAGGGGGAGAGGGGTCCTGAGGAGCTACCTTGGGAGGTGTTGTTGGTGGGGGAGGGGGGGGGGGTTGTCAGTTAGGTATTTAAATTTAATATTGTAAGATAGGTTATATAGGGCGAGGTGTTGAGGAAGGAATAAGAAAAGTGTTTGGGACTGAGTTAAGTGTATTAGTTGTTGTGATTGATGTTAGCAGGAAGGTAGGTGGTTGAAATGTGTAAAGATTTGTTAATGAGATCATTTGGTTAATAATGTAGGAATTAAGGGTAAGTGATCACTGGAGATAGATATTCAACAGTATATTAAGAGGCCAAGTTTTAGCAGGTAGGTAGGCCGACCGGCCGGCAGAGAGAGACAATGGACTGACAAACAGGTAGACGTTTTCTTCATGGATGGTAAACTATTATTAAAATGGCATGTACACATTTCCATGTGCGACATTCTTGTACACACACACACACACACACACACACACACACACACACACACACACACACACACACACACACACACACACTGACCCACAGAGACTGCCCAAATATGTATACTAACAGCAGCAGCAGTTGGTGTTCCCAGGCAGGTCACCCATCCAAGTACTAACCAAAGTCAACGGTGTTTAACCTGACAGATGTATGGGAGGAGACGCAGTGTTCTCAAGGTGATAGGTAGGTAGGTAGTATGGCCGTTGCTATTGTATACAAGTAGTAAGTAATCACATGTGAGTGACTGAGTGAGTGAGTCAGGATACTGGTAACTGCGGCGGGCGGGCAGGCAGGCGGAGGATACTCACACATAGCAGCCAATTCTCCATTAATGATAGTACTTATTGCAACTATTTAGTCAAATTAACCAACAACAAATGGACTACTACTACTACTGTTGCTCCAAAATAGAAATGTTGGGATGCCACCGCTGCCATTGATCTCGCACAAGTTGCTGCTGACAAATGACTCATCTTAGGCCTTGCATATGCTCTCTTAGGCTTCATTTAGTCAATAATTGTAACATCATTGAGTCGGGGGACAGGCAGACAGGCACTTTATACATGTTAGGCTTATAGTGGTCTCCAACACCCACCACCCCACAAGGTCCAACTAGTGACTAACCCTCACTCACTCACCACGCCCCAAGTAGCTAGCTTACTAACTCCTGGATACCTATTTACTGCTAGGTGAACAGAGACATTCGGTGATAGGAAAGGCTACCAACAACTACAGCCCTTTTTCTATTTCTATTTCTATTTCTACAAACCTAGTCTATTTCCTAGTCTAAACTAACCTAACCTAACCTCACCTAACCTAACCCAACCTAACCTAAGCTAATCTAACATAACCTAACCTAACTAACTCCTGGATACCTATTTACTGCTAGGTGAACAGAGACATTCGGTGATAGGAAAGGCTACTAACATTTACAGCCCTACTTCTACAAACCTACCCTAAACCAACCTAACCTAATCTAACCTAACCTAACCTAACCTAATCTAACCTAACCTAAGCTAATCTAACATAACCTAACCTAACTAACTCCTGGATACCTATTTACTGCTAGGTGAACAGAGACATTCGGTGATAGGAAAGGCTACTAACATTTACAGCCCTACTTCTACAAACCTACCCTAAACCAACCTAACCTAATCTAACCTAACCTAACCTAACCTAATCTAACCTAACCTAAGCTAATCTAACATAACCTAACCTAACTAACTCCTGGATACCTATTTACTGCTAGGTGAACAGAGGCATTCGGTGATAGGAAAGGCTACTAACATTTACAGCCCTACTTCTACAAACCTACCCTAAACCAACCTAACCTAATCTAACCTAACCTAACCAAACCTAATCTAACCTAACCTAATCTACCTAAGCTAATCTAACATAACCTAACCTAACTAACTCCTGGATACCTATTTACTGCTTGGTGAACAGAGGCATTCGGTGATAGGAAAGGCTACCAACAATTACAGCCCTACTTCTACAAACCTACCCTAAACCAACCTAGCCTAATCTAACCTAATCTAACCTAACCTAACCCTAACCTAATCTAACCTAAGCTAATCTAACATAACCTAACCTAACTAACTCCTGAATACCTATTTACTGCTAGGTGAACAGAAACATTCGGTGATAGGAAGCGCTACCAACAATTACAGCCCTATTTCTATTTCTACAAACCTAGCCTATTTCCTAGCCTAAACTAACTTAACCTAATCTAACCTAACCTAACTAATTCCTGGATACTTACTTACAGCTAGGTGAACAGAGGCATTCGGTGATAGGAAACACTACCAACAACTACAGCCCTTTTTCCATTTCAATTTCTACAAACCTAGTCTATTTCCTAGTCTGAACTAACCTAACCTAACCTCACCTAACCTAACCTCACCTCACCTTACCTCACCTTACCTTTCCTCACCTAACATAATCTCACCTCACCTCACCGAATCTCACCTAACCTAACCTAACCTAACCTCACCTCACCTCACCTCACCTCACCTCACCTTTCCTCACTTAACATAATCTCACCTCACCTCACCAAAACCTCACCTCAGCAAACCTCACTTCACCTCACCTCACCTAACCTCACCTAACCTAACCTCACCTAACCTCACCTCACCTAACCTAACTAACTCCTGGATACTTACTTACTGCTAGGTGAACAGAGGCATTCGGTGATAGGAAACGCTACCAAGAATTACATCCCTTTTTCTATTTCTATTTCTACAAACCTAGCCTATTTCCTAGCCAAAACTAACCTAACCTAATCTAACCTTACCTAACCTAACCTAACTAACTCCTGATCAACCAGGCTGTGACTCATACGTCAGGTTGCGAGCAGCCGCGTCTAACAGCCTTGTTGATCAGTCCAGCAACCATGAGGCCTGGTCGACGACCGGGCCGCGGGGACGCTAAGCCCCGAAAGCACCTCAAGGTACTCCTGGATACCTATTTACTGCTAGGTGAACAGAGGCATTCGATGATAGGAAAGATTACCAACAATTACAGCCCTTTTTCTATTTCTATTTCTACAACCTAGTCTATTTCCTAGCCTAAACTAACCTAACCTAATCTAACCTAACCTAACTAACTCTTGGATACCTATTTACTGCTAGGTGAACAGAGGCATTCGGTGATAGGAAACGCTACCAACAATTACAGCCCTATTTCTATTTCTACAAATCTAGCCTATTTCCTAGCCTAACCTAATCTAATCTAATTAACTCCTGGATACTTACTTACTGCTAGGGTGAACAGAGGCATTCGGTGATAGGAAACGCTACCAACATTTACAGCCCCTTTTCTATTTCTATTTTTACAAACCTAGCCTATTTCCTAGCCAAAACTAACCTAACCTAATCTAACCTTACCTAATCTAACCTTACCTAACCTAACTAACTCCTGATCAACCACGCTGTGACTCATACGTCAGGTTGCGAGCAGCCGCGTCT
Source organism: Procambarus clarkii (assembly GCF_040958095.1). Lineage (NCBI taxonomy): Eukaryota > Metazoa > Arthropoda > Malacostraca > Decapoda > Cambaridae > Procambarus > Procambarus clarkii. The sequence goes on from NW_027189345.1 coordinate 69,477, forward strand.
AACAGCCTTGTTGATCAGTCCAGCAACCATGAGGCCTGGTCGACGACCGGGCCGCGGGGACGCTAAGCCCCGAAAGCACCTCAAGGTACTCCTGGATACCTATTTACTGCTAGGTGAACAGAGGCATTCGGTGATAGGAAACGCTACCAACAATTACAGCCCTATTTCTTTTTCTACAAACCTAACCTATTTCCTAGCAATAACTAACCTAACCTAATCTAACCTAACCTATATTAACTTAACCTAACCTTATCTAAACTAACCTAACTAACTAACTTCTGGATACCTATTTACTGCTAGGTGAATAGAGGCATTCGGTGATAGGAAACGCTACCTACAATTACAGCCCTCTTTCTATTACTATTTCTACAAACATAGCCCATTTCCTAGCCTAAAATAACCTAACCTAACCTAACCCTCCAAACCTAGCCTATTTCCTAGCCAAAACTAACCTAACCTAACCAACTCCTGGATACCTATTTACTGCTAGGTGAACAGAGGCATTCGGTGATAGGAAACGCTACCAACATTTACAGCCCCTTTTCTATTTCTATTTTTACAAACCTAGCCTATTTCCTAGCCTAAATAAACCTAAAAATGTGTGTGTATATATATATATATATATATATATATATATATATATATATATATATATATATATATATATATATATATATATATATATATATATATATATATATATATATATATATATATATATATATTTTATTAAATATGACCGAAAAAGTAAGATTAATAATTCTAACACGAATTTTCTCAATCTTTCGTACATTATGCTTCACTGTTGGAGGTAAATCAAAAATCACTTCTCCAAAATTCATTTTTATTTCTAGTCTGACGCGACAACGGGCGCGTTTCGTAAAACTTATTACATTTTCAAAGACTTCACAAATACACAACTGATTAGAACTTGCGTTTCCCTGATTTTATATCTACATTTGAGTGAGGTGGGAAGGGTGATGTGGCATTACATTTGAGTAAGGTGGGAAGGATGATGTGGCATTAGAGGATATTAATAGGGTATTAAAAGTATCAACACAAGACAGAACACGAAACAATGGATATTGAATAGAAGTGTTTGTAGAAAGCCTATTGGTCCATATTTCTTGATGCTTCTATATTGGAGCGGAGTCTTGAGGTGGGTAGAATATAGTTGTGCAATAATTGGCTGTTGATTGCTGGTGTTGACTTCTTGATGTGTAGTGCCTCGCAAACGTCTAGCCGCCTGCTATCGCTGTATCTATCGATGATTTCTGTGTTGTTTACTAGGATTTCTCTGGCGATGGTTTGGTTATGGGAAGAGATTATATGTTCCTTAATGGAGCCCTGTTGTTTATGCATCGTTAAACGCCTAGAAAGAGATGTTGTTGTCTTGCCTATATACTGGGTTTTTTGGAGCTTACAGTCCCCAAGTGGGCATTTGAAGGCATAGACGACGTTAGTCTCTTTTAAAGCGTTCTGTTTCGTGTCTGGAGAGTTTCTCATGAGTAGGCTGGCCGTTTTCTGGTTTATAGTAAATCGTCAGTTGTATCCTCTGATTTTTGTCTGTAGGGATAACGTTTCTATTAACAATATCTTTCAGGACCCTTTCCTCTGTTTTATGAGCTGTGGAAAAGAATTATGGGTATGTGGGTATCTGGCATTAGCCAGATACCCACACCCACGTACAGATTGGCGAAGCGACTCAACGGCCTGCTGACTCCTTATGTTCCTTGCGCCTTCAGCCTGAAGTCTCCAAAGGAATTTGTGGACTTACTGCGGGGCGCACGGGCCACAGGGATAAGAGCCTCGTTGGACGTAGAATCGCTGTTTACCAACGTACCTGTGGACGAGACAATCGGAATGATAGCCGACAGAGTGTATCGTGATCCAGCCTGTACTCCTCTTGACATGCCAGAAAGTATTCTGAGGAAACTACTCCAAGCTTGTACTAAAGAGGCACCCTTCTTGAGCCCGGATGGGCACATGTATAAGCAAGTAGATGGGGTCGCTATGGGTTCTCCCCTAGGTGTCCTGTTTGCAAACTTCTACATGGGTACCATCGAGCAAAAAGTCTTAGTCGACATGAACTTGAAACCGGCCATATACTGCAGGTATGTTGACGACATTTTTACACAGGTACCTGATGTCAGACATCTGCAGGAGCTGAAGGAGGCATTTGAGCAGAGTTCCGTGCTGCGTTTCACTTACGAGACGGAAAAAGGATGGGAAGCTGCCTTTTCTAGATGTAACAGTCATGGAAAAGGGCGGAGGTTTCCACACTGCAGTCTACACAAAGGAAACAAACATAGGAATGTGCCTAAATGCCAACAGCGACTGCCCTGACAGGTACAAGAGGAGTGTTGTTAACGCATACGTCGACCGTGCTCTCAGCCACAGCTCAGAATGGAAGCAAGTCGACGAAGAACTCTGTAGGGTAAGGCAGGTTCTAGTCAATAACGGCTTCTCCAATGGTTTCATCGAAGACATCATAAGAAGGAAAGTGAAAAGCCATGCAACCTCCGAAGAGACAACTAACACAACACCTATACCCCCTATTAGACTATTTTACAGGAACTTCTTTTCCACAGCTCATAAAACAGAGGAAAGGGGTCCTGAAAGATATTGTTAATAGAAACGTTATCCCTACAGACAAAAATCAGAGGATACAACTGACGATTTACTATAAAACCAGAAAAACGGCCAGCCTACTCATGAGAAACTCTCCAGACACGAAACAGAACGCTTTAAAAGAGACTAACGTCGTCTATGCCTTCAAATGCCCACTTGGGGACTGTAAGCTCCAAAAAACCCAGTATATAGGCAAGACAACAACATCTCTTTCTAGGCGTTTAACGATGCATAAACAACAGGGCTCCATTAAGGAACATATAATCTCTTCCCATAACCAAACCATCGCCAGAGAAATCCTAGTAAACAACACAGAAATCATCGATAGATACAGCGATAGCAGGCGGCTAGACGTTTGCGAGGCACTACACATCAAGAAGTCAACACCAGCAATCAACAGCCAATTATTGCACAACTATATTCTACCCACCTCAAGACTCCGCTCCAATATAGAAGCATCAAGAAATATGGACCAATAGGCTTTCTACAAACACTTCTATTCAATATCCATTGTTTCGTGTTCTGTCTTGTGTTGATACTTTTAATACCCTATTAATATCCTCTAATGCCACATCATCCTTCCCACCTTACTCAAATGTAATGCCACATCACCCTTCCCACCTCACTCAAATGTAGATATAAAATCAGGGAAACGCAAGTTCTAATCAGTTGTGTATTTGTGAAGTCTTTGAAAATGTAATAAGTTTTACGAAACGCGCCCGTGTCACGTCAGACTAGAAATAAAAATGAATTTTGGAGAAGTGATTTTGATTTACCTCCAACAGTGAAGCATAATGTACGAAAGATTGAGAAAATTCGTGTTAGAATTATTAATCTTACTTTTTCGGTCATATTTAATAAAATATGTCTACAGGAAAGACTGCTACCAAAATATACTAATATATATATATATATATATTTAAATATATATATATATATATATCAGTCGGTGGAATAATACAAATATTACACCTAACCAACCACAAAATAACCAACCTTAACTGTACCTTACCAACATACCCTAACCAATCAACCCTAACCAACCTAAGCTTACATACTATCTAAATTGCTTATTAAACCATAATTATGCTTGTTCTAACCTAAAATTCTAACCTCAAATTCTAACCTAATTCTAATTCTAACCTAATTCTAATTCTAACCAACCTAACCAGTCTAACAAACTAACCTAACCAACTTAAACTAACCAACCTAACCAATCATCTACCTAACCAACTAACCAACCTAACCAACCAACCTAATCAACCAACCTAACCAACCTAACCAACTAACCTAACCCACTTAACCAACCAACCTTAGCAACCAACCTAAGCAACCTAACCTAACCATCCAACCTAACCAACCAACCTAATCCACTTAACCAACCAACCTTAGCAACCAACCTAACCAACCAACCAACCAACCTAAGCAACCTAACCTAACCATCCAACCCAACCCAACCAAACCAACCTAACCTAACCAACCTAACCTAATCTAACCAACCAATCTAACCAACCAACCTAACCTAACCTAACCTAACCTAACCAACCAACCTAACCAACCAACCTAACCAACCAATCTAACCTAACCAACCAACCTAACCAACCTAACCTAACCAACCTAACCTAACCTAACCAACCTAACCTAACCTAACCAACCTAACCTAATCTAACCAACCTAACCTAACCTAACCAACCTAACCTAACCTAACCTAACCAACCAACCAACCTAAGCAACCAACCTAACCAACCTAACCTAACCAACCTAACCTAACCTAACCAACCTAACCTAACCTAACCTAACCAACCTAACCTAACCAACCTAACCTAACCTAACCAACCTAACCTAACCAACCTAACCTAACCTAACCAACCAACCAACCTAAGCAACCAACCTAAGCAACCAACCTAACCAACCTAAGCAACCTAACCAGCCTTAGCAACCTAACCAACCTAAGCAACCTAACCAACCTAAGCAACCTAAGCAACCTAACCAACCTAAGCAACCTAAGCAACCTAACCTAATCAACCAACCTAACCTAATCAACCTAACCTAAGCAACCTAACCTAACCAACCTAACCTAAGCAACCTAACCTAACCAACCAACCTACTTAACCAACCTAACCTAACCAACCTAACCTAACCTAACCAACCTAACCTAACCTCCCTTCTTATTATCTGACACGAACCTTCGGTTCGTGTCAGAGTCCATGAGTGTCCGTGTGTGTGTCCGTGTGAGTGTCCGTGTCCGTGTATCCATGGGGTTTTGGGTCCAGGAAGCTATTTGTGTCGACCCAAATTGCCTCCCTTCTCCCCACCTGAAATCCAGGTGGATTGAAAGACCTGCCCGAGGTCAGTGGATCCAGGTATCCGTCCGTGGCCCCCCGGACTTCAACCCTTCCCCACATTCCAAGGAGTCGGTCAATCAATCTTCGGCTATCCAGAGAATCTATCGAAACTGATGCTCCTACAGGAGGGGACACACAGAGAAATCTGTGCCCTGTACTTGCAACCGTTCCGACAGGCTCGAACGCAGATCTATCCGGATTAGGAACTTGTTCTATCCGACTAGGCCACGCTGGAGTTGCCTTCTGAATCAAATTTGGCACTTGTATTTATATCTCATAGCAAGGTTAGTTAGTGTCTATTTATCAACAGTTGCAATGATTGAGATGTGAAGTTGTTAATTTGTGTTGACAGTTAGAAAGACCTGACAGCTTTATTTGATAAGGTTGCAGTCCCGTGAGGCAGTTTTATGAATGAATATTGGAGAATTTAGGCTAACTGACATGTGTGTGTGTGTGTGTGTGTTTAAAAGTATGTATTAATTAATAATTAGTGTGGTGTTTCCAAATGAGTTTGTGAATGGTAAACAAGCAATGCAATATCCAATATGTGCTATTTTAGGCCTCGTTCTGTAAAATACATGTTTTACTAGGGAAGGAAAATCCGGTTTGTTTTTTTCCCTCGTTTTATTTCAGGAATAAATAGCACATAGGCGAAGGACCGAAGGTTTTGGCTGGTTAAATATAGCGTTGTGGCCGCCATTTTCTGTGTTGGGCGGGGGGGGGGGGGGGAGGGGGTGGGGGATGGAGGGGGCGGGATGGGGGATAGGGGGGGGGGGTTAGATGGTGGGGGAGAGGGGCCCTGAGGAGCTACCTTGGGAGGTGTTGTTGGTGGGGGGGGGGGTTGGTGGGGGAGAGGGGCCCTGAGGAGCTACCTTGGGAGGTGTTGTTGGTGGGGGGGGCGTTGGTAGGGGAGGGGGCAGGGGGAGAGGGGTCCTGAGGAGCTACCTTGGGAGGTGTTGTTGGTGGGGGAGGGGGGGGGGGGTTGTCAGTTAGGTATTTAAATTTAATATTGTAAGATAGGTTATATAGGGCGAGGTGTTGAGGAAGGAATAAGAAAAGTGTTTGGGACTGAGTTAAGTGTATTAGTTGTTGTGATTGATGTTAGCAGGAAGGTAGGTGGTTGAAATGTGTAAAGATTTGTTAATGAGATCATTTGGTTAATAATGTAGGAATTAAGGGTAAGTGATCACTGGAGATAGATATTCAACAGTATATTAAGAGGCCAAGTTTTAGCAGGTAGGTAGGCCGACCGGCCGGCAGAGAGAGACAATGGACTGACAAACAGGTAGACGTTTTCTTCATGGATGGTAAACTATTATTAAAATGGCATGTACACATTTCCATGTGCGACATTCTTGTACACACACACACACACACACACACACACACACACACACACACACACACACACACACACACACTGACCCACAGAGACTGCCCAAATATGTATACTAACAGCAGCAGCAGTTGGTGTTCCCAGGCAGGTCACCCATCCAAGTACTAACCAAAGTCAACGGTGTTTAACCTGACAGATGTATGGGAGGAGACGCAGTGTTCTCAAGGTGATAGGTAGGTAGGTAGTATGGCCGTTGCTATTGTATACAAGTAGTAAGTAATCACATGTGAGTGACTGAGTGAGTGAGTCAGGATACTGGTAACTGCGGCGGGCGGGCAGGCAGGCGGAGGATACTCACACATAGCAGCCAATTCTCCATTAATGATAGTACTTATTGCAACTATTTAGTCAAATTAACCAACAACAAATGGACTACTACTACTACTGTTGCTCCAAAATAGAAATGTTGGGATGCCACCGCTGCCATTGATCTCGCACAAGTTGCTGCTGACAAATGACTCATCTTAGGCCTTGCATATGCTCTCTTAGGCTTCATTTAGTCAATAATTGTAACATCATTGAGTCGGGGGACAGGCAGACAGGCACTTTATACATGTTAGGCTTATAGTGGTCTCCAACACCCACCACCCCACAAGGTCCAACTAGTGACTAACCCTCACTCACTCACCACGCCCCAAGTAGCTAGCTTACTAACTCCTGGATACCTATTTACTGCTAGGTGAACAGAGACATTCGGTGATAGGAAAGGCTACCAACAACTACAGCCCTTTTTCTATTTCTATTTCTATTTCTACAAACCTAGTCTATTTCCTAGTCTAAACTAACCTAACCTAACCTCACCTAACCTAACCCAACCTAACCTAGCTAATCTAACATAACCTAACCTAACTAACTCCTGGATACCTATTTACTGCTAGGTGAACAGAGACATTCGGTGATAGGAAAGGCTACTAACATTTACAGCCCTACTTCTACAAACCTACCCTAAACCAACCTAACCTAATCTAACCTAACCTAACCTAACCTAATCTAACCTAACCTAAGCTAATCTAACATAACCTAACCTAACTAACTCCTGGATACCTATTTACTGCTAGGTGAACAGAGACATTCGGTGATAGGAAAGGCTACTAACATTTACAGCCCTACTTCTACAAACCTACCCTAAACCAACCTAACCTAATCTAACCTAACCTAACCTAACCTAATCTAACCTAACCTAAGCTAATCTAACATAACCTAACCTAACTAACTCCTGGATACCTATTTACTGCTAGGTGAACAGAGACATTCGGTGATAGGAAAGGCTACTAACATTTACAGCCCTACTTCTACAAACCTACCCTAAACCAACCTAACCTAATCTAACCTAACCTAACCTAACCTAATCTAACCTAACCTAAGCTAATCTAACATAACCTAACCTAACTAACTCCTGGATACCTATTTACTGCTAGGTGAACAGAGGCATTCGGTGATAGGAAAGGCTACTAACATTTACAGCCCTACTTCTACAAACCTACCCTAAACCAACCTAACCTAATCTAACCTAACCTATCCAAACCTAATCTAACCTAACCTAATCTAACCTAAGCTAATCTAACATAACCTAACCTAACTAACTCCTGGATACCTATTTACTGCTAGGTGAACAGAGGCATCCGGTGATAGGAAAGGCTACCAACAATTACAGCCCTACTTCTACAAACCTACCCTAAACCAACCTAGCCTAATCTAACCTAATCTAACCTAACCTAACCCTAACCTAATCTAACCTAAGCTAATCTAACATAACCTAACCTAACTAACTCCTGGATACCTATTTACTGCTAGGTGAACAGAAACATTCGGTGATAGGAAGCGCTACCAACAATTACAGCCCTATTTCTATTTCTACAAACCTAGCCTATTTCCTAGCCTAAACTAACTTAACCTAATCTAACCTAACCTAACTAATTCCTGGATACTTACTTACTGCTAGGTGAACAGAGGCATTCGGTGATAGGAAACACTACCAACAACTACAGCCCTTTTTCCATTTCTATTTCTACAAACCTAGTCTATTTCCTAGTCTGAACTAACCTAACCTAACCTCACCTAACCTAACCTCACCTCACCTCACCTCACCTTACCTCACCTTACCTTTCCTCACCTAACATAATCTCACCTCACCTCACCGAATCTCACCTAACCTAACCTAACCTAACCTCACCTCACCTCACCTCACCTCACCTCACCTCACCTCACCTCACCTTTCCTCACTTAACATAATCTCACCTCACCTCACCAAAACCTCACCTCAGCAAACCTCACTTCACCTCACCTCACCTAACCTAAACCTCACCTAACCTAACCTCACCTAACCTCACCTCACCTAACCTAACTAACTCCTGGATACTTACTTACTGCTAGGTGAACAGAGGCATTCGGTGATAGGAAACGCTACCAAGAATTACATCCCTTTTTCTATTTCTATTTCTACAAACCTAGCCTATTTCCTAGCCAAAACTAACCTAACCTAATCTAACCTTACCTAACCTAACCTAACTAACTCCTGATCAACCAGGCTGTGACTCATACGTCAGGTTGCGAGCAGCCGCGTCTAACAGCCTTGTTGATCAGTCCAGCAACCATGAGGCCTGGTCGACGACCGGGCCGCGGGGACGCTAAGCCCCGAAAGCACCTCAAGGTACTCCTGGATACCTATTTACTGCTAGGTGAACAGAGGCATTCGATGATAGGAAAGATTACCAACAATTACAGCCCTTTTTCTATTTCTATTTCTACAAACCTAGTCTATTTCCTAGCCTAAACTAACCTAACCTAATCTAACCTAACCTAACTAACTCTTGGATACCTATTTACTGCTAGGTGAACAGAGGCATTCGGTGATAGGAAACGCTACCAACAATTACAGCCCTATTTCTATTTCTACAAATCTAGCCTATTTCCTACCCTAACCTAATCTAATCTAATTAACTCCTGGATACTTACTTACTGCTAGGGTGAACAGAGGCATTCGGTGATAGGAAACGCTACCAACATTTACAGCCCCTTTTCTATTTCTATTTTTACAAACCTAGCCTATTTCCTAGCCAAAACTAACCTAACCTAATCTAACCTTACCTAATCTAACCTTACCTAACCTAACTAACTCCTGATCAACCACGCTGTGACTCATACGTCAGGTTGCGAGCAGCCGCGTCTAACAGCCTTGTTGATCAGTCCAGCAACCATGAGGCCTGGTCGACGACCGGGCCGCGGGGACGCTAAGCCCCGAAAGCACCTCAAGGTACTCCTGGATACCTATTTACTGCTAGGTGAACAGAGGCATTCGGTGATAGGAAACGCTACCAACAATTACAGCCCTATTTCTTTTTCTACAAACCTAACCTATTTCCTAGCAATAACTAACCTAACCTAATCTAACCTAACCTAAATTAACTTAACCTAACCTTATCTAAACTAACCTAACTAACTAACTTCTGGATACCTATTTACTGCTAGGTGAATAGAGGCATTCGGTGATAGGAAACGCTACCTACAATTACAGCCCTCTTTCTATTACTATTTCTACAAACATAGCCCATTTCCTAGCCTAAAATAACCTAACCTAACCTAACCCTCCAAACCTAGCTTATTTCCTAGCCAAAACTAACCTAACCTAACCAACTCCTGGATACCTATTTACTGCTAGGTGAACAGAGGCATTCGGTGATAAGACACGTTACCTAAAATTCAAGCAATTTTTTTTGTCTATTTTTTTATTGTTTTTAAATAATTTATAATTTATACTTGATTCATTTTTTATAATGTTTTTACCTATTTCTATTTCTACAAACGTAGCCTATTTCCTAGCCTAAATTAACCTAAAAATGTGTGTGTATATATATATATATATATATATATATATATATATATATATATATATATATATATATATATATATATATATATATATATATTTAAATATATATATATATATATCAGTCGGTGGAATAATACAAATATTACACCTAACCAACCACAAAATAACCAACCTTAACTGTACCTTACCAACATACCCTAACCAATCAACCCTAACCAACCTAAGCTTACATATTATCTAAATTGCTTATTAAACCATAATTATGCTTGTTCTAACCTAAAATTCTAACCTCAAATTCTAACCTAATTCTAATTCTAACCTAATTCTAATTCTAACCAACCTAACCAGTCTAACAAACTAACCTAACCAACTTAAACTAACCAACCTAACCAATCATCTACCTAACCAACTAACCAACCTAACCAACCAACCTAATCAACCAACCTAACCAACCTAACCAACTAACCTAACCCACTTAACCAACCAACCTTAGCAACCAACCTAAGCAACCTAACCTAACCATCCAACCTAACCAACCAACCTAATCCACTTAACCAACCAACCTAAGCAACCTAACCTAACCATCCAACCCAACCCAACCTAACCTAACCAACCTAACCTAATCTAACCAACCAATCTAACCAACCAACCTAACCTAACCTAACCAACCAACCTAACCAACCAACCTAACCGACCAATCTAACCTAACCAACCAACCTAACCAACCTAACCTAACCAACCTAACCTAACCTAAACCAACCTAACCTAACCTAACCAACCTAACCTAATCTAACCAACCTAACCTAACCTAACCAACCTAACCTAACCTAACCAACCAACCAACCTAAGCAACCAACCTAACCAACCTAACCTAACCAACCTAACCTAACCTAACCAACCTAACCTAACCTAACCTAACCTAACCAACCTAACCTAACCAACCTAACCTAACCTAACCAACCTAACCTAACCAACCTAACCAACCAACCAACCTAAGCAACCAACCTAACCAACCTAAGCAACCAACCTAACCAACCTAAGCAACCTAACCAGCCTTAGCAACCTAACCAACCTAAGCAACCTAACCAACCTAAGCAACCTAAGCAACCTAACCAACCTAAGCAACCTAAGCAACCTAACCTAATCAACCAACCTAACCTAATCAACCTAACCTAAGCAACCTAACCTAACCAACCTAACCTAAGCAACCTAACCTAACCAACCAACCTACTTAACCAACCTAACCTAACCAACCTAACCTAACCTAACCAACCTAACCTAACCTCCCTTCTTATTATCTGACACGAACCTTCGGTTCGTGTCAGAGTCCATGAGTGTCCGTGTGTGTGTCCGTGTGAGTGTCCGTGTCCGTGTATCCATGGGGTTTTGGGTCCAGGAAGCTATTTGTGTCGACCCAAATTGCCTCCCTTCTCCCCACCTGAAATCCAGGTGGATTGAAAGACCTGCCCGAGGTCAGTGGATCCAGGTATCCGTCCGTGGCCCCCCGGACTTCAACCCTTCCCCACATTCCAAGGAGTCGGTCAATCAATCTTCGGCTATCCAGAGAATCTATCGAAACTGATGCTCCTACAGGAGGGGACACACAGAGAAATCTGTGCCCTGTACTTGCAACCGTTCCGACAGGCTCGAACGCAGATCTATCCGGATTAGGAACTTGTTCTATCCGACTAGGCCACGCTGGAGTTGCCTTCTGAATCAAATTTGGCACTTGTATTTATATCTCATAGCAAGGTTAGTTAGTGTCTATTTATCAACAGTTGCAATGATTGAGATGTGAAGTTGTTAATTTGTGTTGACAGTTAGAAAGACCTGACAGCTTTATTTGATAAGGTTGCAGTCCCGTGAGGCAGTTTTATGAATGAATATTGGAGAATTTAGGCTAACTGACATGTGTGTGTGTGTGTGTGTGTTTAAAAGTATGTATTAATTAATAATTAGTGTGGTGTTTCCAAATGAGTTTGTGAATGGTAAACAAGCAATGCAATATCCAATATGTGCTATTTTAGGCCTCGTTCTGTAAAATACATGTTTTACTAGGGAAGGAAAATCCGGTTTGTTTTTTTCCCTCGTTTTATTTCAGGAATAAATAGCACATAGGCGAAGGACCGAAGGTTTTGGCTGGTTAAATATAGCGTTGTGGCCGCCATTTTCTGTGTTGGGCGGGGGGGGGGGGGGAGGGGGGGGATGGAGGGGGCAGTATGGGGGATAGGGGGGGGGTTAGATGGTGGGGGAGAGGGGCCCTGAGGAGCTACCTTGGGAGGTGTTGTTGGTGGGGGGGGGGGGGTTGGTGGGGGAGGGGGCAGGGGGAGAGGGGCCCTGAGGAGCTACCTTGGGAGGTGTTGTTGGTGGGGGGGGCGTTGGTGGGGGAGGGGGCAGGGGGAGAGGGGTCCTGAGGAGCTACCTTGGGAGGTGTTGTTGGTGGGGGAGGGGGGGGGGGGTTGTCAGTTAGGTATTTAAATTTAATATTGTAAGATAGGTTATATAGGGCGAGGTGTTGAGGAAGGAATAAGAAAAGTGTTTGGGACTGAGTTAAGTGTATTAGTTGTTGTGATTGATGTTAGCAGGAAGGTAGGTGGTTGAAATGTGTAAAGATTTGTTAATGAGATCATTTGGTTAATAATGTAGGAATTAAGGGTAAGTGATCACTGGAGATAGATATTCAACAGTATATTAAGAGGCCAAGTTTTAGCAGGTAGGTAGGCCGACCGGCCGGCAGAGAGAGACAATGGACTGACAAACAGGTAGACGTTTTCTTCATGGATGGTAAACTATTATTAAAATGGCATGTACACATTTCCATGTGCGACATTCTTGTACACACACACACACACACACACACACACACACACACACACACACACACACACACACACACACACACTGACCCACAGAGACTGCCCAAATATGTATACTAACAGCAGCAGCAGTTGGTGTTCCCAGGCAGGTCACCCATCCAAGTACTAACCAAAGTCAACGGTGTTTAACCTGACAGATGTATGGGAGGAGACGCAGTGTTCTCAAGGTGATAGGTAGGTAGGTAGTATGGCCGTTGCTATTGTATACAAGTAGTAAGTAATCACATGTGAGTGAGTGAGTGAGTCAGGATACTGGTAACTGCGGCGGGCGGGCAGGCAGGCGGAGGATACTCGCACATAGCAGCCAATTCTCCATTAATGATAGTACTTATTGCAACTATTTAGTCAAATTAACCAACAACAAATGGACTACTACTACTACTGTTGCTCCAAAATAGAAATGTTGGGATGCCACCGCTGCCATTGATCTCGCACAAGTTGCTGCTGACAAATGACTCATCTTAGGCCTTGCATATGCTCTCTTAGGCTTCATTTAGTCAATAATTGTAACATCATTGAGTCGGGGGACAGGCAGACAGGCACTTTATACATGTTAGGCTTATAGTGGTCTCCAACACCCACCACCCCACAAGGTCCAACTAGTGACTAACCCTCACTCACTCACCACGCCCCAAGTAGCTAGCTTACTAACTCCTGGATACCTATTTACTGCTAGGTGAACAGAGACATTCGGTGATAGGAAAGGCTACCAACAACTACAGCCCTTTTTCTATTTCTATTTCTATTTCTACAAACCTAGTCTATTTCCTAGTCTAAACTAACCTAACCTAACCTCACCTAACCTAACCCAACCTAACCTAGCTAATCTAACATAACCTAACCTAACTAACTCCTGGATACCTAATTTACTGCTAGGTGAACAGAGACATTCGGTGATAGGAAAGGCTACTAACATTTACAGCCCTACTTCTACAAACCTACCCTAAACCAACCTAACCTAATCTAACCTAACCTAACCTAACCTAATCTAACCTAACCTAAGCTAATCTAACATAACCTAACCTAACTAACTCCTGGATACCTATTTACTGCTAGGTGAACAGAGACATTCGGTGATAGGAAAGGCTACTAACATTTACAGCCCTACTTCTACAAACCTACCCTAAACCAACCTAACCTAATCTAACCTAACCTAACCTAATCTAACCTAACCTAAGCTAATCTAACATAACCTAACCTAACTAACTCCTGGATACCTATTTACTGCTAGGTGAACAGAGACATTCGGTGATAGGAAAGGCTACTAACATTTACAGCCCTACTTCTACAAACCTACCCTAAACCAACCTAACCTAATCTAACCTAACCTAACCTAACCTAATCTAACCTAACCTAAGCTAATCTAACATAACCTAACCTAACTAACTCCTGGATACCTATTTACTGCTAGGTGAACAGAGGCATTCGGTGATAGGAAAGGCTACTAACATTTACAGCCCTACTTCTACAAACCTACCCTAAACCAACCTAACCTAATCTAACCTAACCTATCCAAACCTAATCTAACCTAACCTAATCTAACCTAAGCTAATCTAACATAACCTAACCTAACTAACTCCTGGATACCTATTTACTGCTAGGTGAACAGAGGCATCCGGTGATAGGAAAGGCTACCAACAATTACAGCCCTACTTCTACAAACCTACTCTAAACCAACCTAGCCTAATCTAACCTAATCTAACCTAACCTAACCCTAACCTAATCTAACCTAAGCTAATCTAACATAACCTAACCTAACTAACTCCTGGATACCTATTTACTGCTAGGTGAACAGAAACATTCGGTGATAGGAAGCGCTACCAACAATTACAGCCCTATTTCTATTTCTACAAACCTAGCCTATTTCCTAGCCTAAACTAACTTAACCTAATCTAACCTAACCTAACTAATTCCTGGATACTTACTTACTGCTAGGTGAACAGAGGCATTCGGTGATAGGAAACACTACCAACAACTACAGCCCTTTTTCCATTTCTATTTCTACAAACCTAGTCTATTTCCTAGTCTGAACTAACCTAACCTAACCTCACCTAACCTAACCTCACCTCACCTCACCTCACCTTACCTCACCTTACCTTTCCTCACCTAACATAATCTCACCTCACCTCACCGAATCTCACCTAACCTAACCTAACCTAACCTCACCTCACCTCACCTCACCTCACCTCACCTCACCTTTCCTCACTTAACATAATCTCACCTCACCTCACCAAAACCTCACCTCAGCAAACCTCACTTCACCTCACCTCACCTAACCTAAACCTCACCTAACCTAACCTCACCTAACCTCACCTCACCTAACCTAACTAACTCCTGGATACTTACTTACTGCTAGGTGAACAGAGGCATTCGGTGATAGGAAACGCTACCAAGAATTACATCCCTTTTTCTATTTCTATTTCTACAAACCTAGCCTATTTCCTAGCCAAAACTAACCTAACCTAATCTAACCTTACCTAACCTAACCTAACTAACTCCTGATCAACCAGGCTGTGACTCATACGTCAGGTTGCGAGCAGCCGCGTCTAACAGCCTTGTTGATCAGTCCAGCAACCATGAGGCCTGGTCGACGACCGGGCCGCGGGGACGCTAAGCCCCGAAAGCACCTCAAGGTACTCCTGGATACCTATTTACTGCTAGGTGAACAGAGGCATTCGATGATAGGAAAGATTACCAACAATTACAGCCCTTTTTCTATTCTATTTCTACAAACCTAGTCTATTTCCTAGCCTAAACTAACCTAACCTAATCTAACCTAACCTAACTAACTCTTGGATACCTATTTACTGCTAGGTGAACAGAGGCATTCGGTGATAGGAAACGCTACCAACAATTACAGCCCTATTTCTATTTCTACAAATCTAGCCTATTTCCTAGCCTAACCTAATCTAATCTAATTAACTCCTGGATACTTACTTACTGCTAGGGTGAACAGAGGCATTCGGTGATAGGAAACGCTACCAACATTTACAGCCCCTTTTCTATTTCTATTTTTACAAACCTAGCCTATTTCCTAGCCAAAACTAACCTAACCTAATCTAACCTTACCTAATCTAACCTTACCTAACCTAACTAACTCCTGATCAACCACGCTGTGACTCATACGTCAGGTTGCGAGCAGCCGCGTCTAACAGCCTTGTTGATCAGTCCAGCAACCATGAGGCCTGGTCGACGACCGGGCCGCGGGGACGCTAAGCCCCGAAAGCACCTCAAGGTACTCCTGGATACCTATTTACTGCTAGGTGAACAGAGGCATTCGGTGATAGGAAACGCTACCAACAATTACAGCCCTATTTCTTTTTCTACAAACCTAACCTATTTCCTAGCAATAACTAACCTAACCTAATCTAACCTAACCTAAATTAACTTAACCTAACCTTATCTAAACTAACCTAACTAACTAACTTCTGGAGTACCTATTTACTGCTAGGTGAATAGAGGCATTCGGTTGATAGGAAACGCTACCTACAATTACAGCCCTCTTCTATTACTATTTCTACAAACATAGCCCATTTCCTAGCCTAAAATAACCTAACCTAACCTAACCCTCCAAACCTAGCTTATTTCCTAGCCAAAACCTAACCTAACCTAACCAACTCCTGGATACCTATTTACTGCTAGGTGAACAGAGGCATTCGGTGATAAGACACGTTACCTAAATTCAAGCAATTTTTTTTGTCTATTTTTTATTGTTTTTAAATAATTTATAATTTATACTTGATTCATTTTTATAATGTTTTTACCTATTTCTATTTCTACAAACGTAGCCTATTTCCTAGCCTAAATTAACCTAAAAATGTGTGTGTATATAATATATATATATATATATATATATAATATATATATATATATATATATAATGCACAGACTACCCTATTCCAGTAGCTGAAGTTTATAACTTTTAGACACTCAACCCACCAAGGAGACTCGAACACTGGCCAACAAGGTGGCAGTTGCATGCTGTATCCACTACGCTATACTTCAAAGCCATAAGAGAGGTAGGAATTCTGGGTATTTAACCAACCAGAATTCCAATCCTCTCCCAGGCGATGAGATAGTGTGGGACCTCGGATGCTCTTTCATCGGTTTCCTGTTATATGGAACTAAAAAGTTCCAGTGTCTAAGAAAGGAGTGTCTAAAAGTTATAAACTTCAGCTACTGGAATAGGGTAGTCTGTGCATTAAGCATTTGGCACTGAGTTTTCCCATATAACAGGAACCGAATGAAAGAGCATCCGAGGTCCCACACTATCATCATCGCCTGGGAGAGGATTGGAATTCTGGTTGGTTAATACCCCAGAATTCCTACCTCTCTTATGGCTTTGACGTATAGCGTAGTGGATACAGCATGCAACTGCCACCTTGTTGGCCAGTGTTCGAGTCTCCTGGTGGGTTGAGTGTCCTAAAAAGTTATAAACTTCAGCTACTGGAATAGGGTAGTCTGTGCATTAAGCATTTTGGCACTGAGTTTTTCCCATATAACAGGAACCGATGAAAGAGCATCCGAGGTCCCACACTATCTCATCGCCTGGGAGAGGATTGGAATTCTGGTTGGTTAAATACCCCAGAATTTCCTACCTCTCTTATGGCTTTGAAGTATAGCGTAGTGGCTACAGCATGCAACTGCCACCTTGTTGGCCAGTGTTCGAGTCTCCTGGTGGGTTGAGTGTCTAAAAAGTATATATATATATATATATATATATATATATATATTATATATATAATATATATATATATATATATTATATATATATATATATATATATATTTAAATATATATATATATATATATCAGTCGGTGGAATAATACAAATATTACACCTAACCAACCACAAAATAACCAACCTTAACTGTACCTTACCAACATACCCTAACCAATCAACCCTAACCAACCTAAGCTTACATATTATCTAAATTGCTTATTAAACCATAATTATGCTTGTTCTAACCTAAAATTCTAACCTCAAATTCTAACCTAATTCTAATTCTAACCTAATCTAATTCTCTAATTCTAACCTAATTCTAATTCTAACCAACCTAACCAGTCTAACAAACTAACCTAACCAACTTAAACTAACCAACCTAACCAATCATCTACCTAACCAACTAACCAACCTAACCAACCAACCTAATCAACCAACCTAACCAACCTAACCAACTAACCTAACCCACTTAACCAACCAACCTTAGCAACCAACCTAAGCAACCTAACCTAACCATCCAACCTAACCAACCAACCTAATCCACTTAACCAACCAACCTAAGCAACCTAACCTAACCATCCAACCCAACCCAACCTAACCAACCTAACCTAACCAACCTAACCTAATCTAACCAACCAATCTAACCAACCAACCTAACCTAACCTAACCTAACCTAACCAACCAACCTAACCAACCAACCTAACCGACCAATCTAACCTAACCAACCAACCCTAACCAACCTAACCTAACCAACCTAACCTAACCTAACCAACCTAACCTAACCTAACCAACCTAACCTAATCTAACCAACCTAACCTAACCTAACCAACCTAACCTAACCTAACCAACCAACCAAGCCTAAGCAACCAACCTAACCAACCTAACCTAACCAACCTAACCCTAACCTAACCACCTAACCTAACCTAACCTAACCTAACCAACCTAACCTAACCAACCTAACCTAACCTAACCAACCTAACCTACCAACCAACAACCTAAGCAACCAACCTAACCAACCTAAGCAACCAACCTAACCAACCTAAGCAACCTAACCAGCCTTAGCAACCTAACCAACCTAAGCAACCTAACCAACCTAAGCAACCTAAGCAACCTAACCAAACTAAGCAACCTAAGCAACCTAACCTAATCAACCAACCTAACCTAATCAACCTAACCTAAGCAACCTAACCTAACCAACCTAACCTAAGCAACCTAACCTAACCAACCAACCTACTTAACCAACCTAACCTAACCAACCTAACCTAACCTAACCAACCTAACCTAACCTCCCTTCTTATTATCTGACACGAACCTTCGGTTCGTGTCAGAGTCCATGAGTGTCCGTGTGTGTGTCCGTGTGAGTGTCCGTGTCCGTGTATCCATGGGGGTTTTGGGTCCAGGAAGCTATTTGTGTCGACCCAAATTGCCTCCCTTCTCCCCACCTGAAATCCAGGTGGATTGAAAGACCTGCCCGAGGTCAGTGGATCCAGGTATCCGTCCGTGGCCCCCCGGACTTCAACCCTTCCCCACATTCCAAGAGTCGGTCAATCAATCTTTCGGCTATCAGAGAATCTATCGAAACTGATGCTCCTACAGGAGGGGACACACAGAGAAATCTGTGCCCTGTACTTGCAACCGTTCCGACAGGCTCGAACGCAGATCTATCCGGATTAGGAACTTGTTCTATCCGACTAGGCCCACGCTGGAGTTGCCTTCTGAATCAAATTTGGCACTTGTATTTATATCTCATAGCAAGGTTAGTTAGTGTCTATTTATCAACAGTTGCAATGATTGAGATGTGAAGTTGTTAATTTGTGTTGACAGTTAGAAAGACCTGACAGCTTTATTTGATAAGGTTGCAGTCCCGTGAGGCAGTTTTATGAATGAATATTGGAGAATTTAGGCTAACTGACATGTGTGTGTGTGTGTGTGTGTGGTGTGTGTTAAAAGTATGTATTAATTAATAATTAGTGGTGGTGTTTCCAAATGAGTTTGTGAATGGTAAACAAGCAATGCAATATCCAATATGTGCTATTTTAGGCCTCGTTCTGTAAAATACATGTTTTAACTAGGGAAGGAAAATCCGGTTTTGTTTTTTCCCTCGTTTTATTTCAGGAATAAATAGCACATAGGCGAAGGACCGAAGGTTTTGGCTGGTTAAATATAGCGTTGTGGCCGCCATTTTCTGTGTTGGGCGGGGGGGGGGGGGGAGGGGGGTGGGGGATTGGAGGGGCGGTATGGGGGATAGGGGGGGGGTGTTAGATGGTGGGGGTGGGGATGGGGGAGAGGGCCCTGAGGAGCTACCTTGGGAGGTGTTGTTGGTGGGGGGGGTTGGTGGGGGAGGGGGCAGGGGGAGAGGGGCCCTGAGGAGCTACCTTGGGAGGTGTTGTTGGTGGGGGGGGCGTTGGTGGGGGAGGGGGCAGGGGGAGAGGGGTCCTGAGGAGCTACCTTGGGAGGTGTTGTTGGTGGTGGGGGGGGGGGGTTGTCAGTTAGGTATTTAAATTTAATATTGTAAGATAGGTTATATAGGGCGAGGTGTTGAGGAAGGAATAAGAAAAGTGTTTGGGACTGAGTTAAGTGTATTAGTTGTTGTGATTGATGTTAGCAGGAAGGTAGGTGGTTGAAATGTGTAAAGATTTGTTAATGAGATCATTTGGTTAATAATGTAGGAATTAAGGGTAAGTGATCACTGGAGATAGATATTCAACAGTATATTAAGAGGCCAAGTTTTAGCAGGTAGGTAGGCCGGCCGGCCGGCAGAGAGAGACAATGGACTGACAAACAGGTAGACGTTTTCTTCATGGATGGTAAACTATTATTAAAATGGCATGTACACATTTCCATGTGCGACATTCTTGTACACACACACACACACACACACACACACACACACACACACACACACACACACACACACACACTGACCCACAGAGACTGCCCAAATATGTATACTAACAGCAGCAGCAGTTGGTGTTCCCAGGCAGGTCACCCATCCAAGTACTAACCAAAGTCAACGGTGTTTAACCTGACAGATGTATGGGAGGAGACGCAGTGTTCTCAAGGTGATAGGTAGGTAGGTAGTATGGCCGTTGCTATTGTATACAAGTAGTAAGTAATCACATGTGAGTGAGTGAGTGAGTCAGGATACTGGTAACTGCGGCGGGCGGGCAGGCAGGCGGAGGATACTCACACATAGCAGCCAATTCTCCATTAATGATAGTACTTATTGCAACTATTTAGTCAAATTAACCAACAACAAATGGACTACTACTACTACTACTGTTGCTCCAAAATAGAAATGTTGGGATGCCACCGCTGCCATTGATCTCGCACAAGTTGCTGCTGACAAATGACTCATCTTAGGCCTTGCATATGCTCTCTTAGGCTTCATTTAGTCAATAATTGTAACATCATTGAGTCGGGGGACAGGCAGACAGGCACTTTATACATGTTAGGCTTATAGTGGTCTCCAACACCCACCACCCCACAAGGTCCAACTAGTGACTAACCCTCACTCACTCACCACGCCCCAAGTAGCTAGCTTACTAACTCCTGGATACCTATTTACTGCTAGGTGAACAGAGACATTCGGTGATAGGAAAGGCTACCAACAACTACAGCCCTTTTTCTATTTCTATTTCTATTTCTACAAACCTAGTCTATTTCCTAGTCTAAACTAACCTAACCTAACCTCACCTAACCTAACCCAACCTAACCTAAGCTAATCTAACATAACCTAACCTAACTAACTCCTGGATACCTATTTACTGCTAGGTGAACAGAGACATTCGGTGATAGGAAAGGCTACTAACATTTACAGCCCTACTTCTACAAACCTACCCTAAACCAACCTAACCTAATCTAACCTAACCTAACCTAACCTAATCTAACCTAACCTAAGCTAATCTAACATAACCTAACCTAACTAACTCCTGGATACCTATTTACTGCTAGGTGAACAGAGACATTCGGTGATAGGAAAGGCTACTAACATTTACAGCCCTACTTCTACAAACCTACCCTAAACCAACCTAACCTAATCTAACCTAACCTAACCTAACCTAATCTAACCTAACCTAAGCTAATCTAACATAACCTAACCTAACTAACTCCTGGATACCTATTTACTGCTAGGTGAACAGAGACATTCGGTGGAAAGGCTACTAACATTTACAGCCCTACTTCTACAAACCTACCCTAAACCAACCTAACCTAATCTAACCTAACCTAACCTAACCTAATCTAACCTAACCTAAGCTAATCTAACATAACCTAACCTAACTAACTCCTGGATACCTATTTACTGCTAGGTGAACAGAGGCATTCGGTGATAGGAAAGGCTACTAACATTTACAGCCCTACTTCTACAAACCTACCCTAAACCAACCTAACCTAATCTAACCTAACCTAACCAAACCTAATCTAACCTAACCTAATCTAACCTAAGCTAATCTAACATAACCTAACCTAACTAACTCCTGGATACCTATTTACTGCTAGGTGAACAGAGGCATTCGGTGATAGGAAAGGCTACCAACAATTACAGCCCTACTTCTACAAACCTACCCTAAACCAACCTAGCCTAATCTAACCTAATCTAACCTAACCTAACCCTAACCTAATCTAACCTAAGCTAATCTAACATAACCTAACCTAACTAACTCCTGGATACCTATTTACTGCTAGGTGAACAGAAACATTCGGTGATAGGAAGCGCTACCAACAATTACAGCCCTATTTCTATTTCTACAAACCTAGCCTATTTCCTAGCCTAAACTAACTTAACCTAATCTAACCTAACCTAACTAATTCCTGGATACTTACTTACTGCTAGGTGAACAGAGGCATTCGGTGATAGGAAACACTACCAACAACTACAGCCCTTTTTCCATTTCTATTTCTACAAACCTAGTCTATTTCCTAGTCTGAACTAACCTAACCTAACCTCACCTAACCTAACCTCACCTCACCTCACCTCACCTTACCTCACCTTACCTTTCCTCACCTAACATAATCTCACCTCACCTCACCGAATCTCACCTAACCTAACCTAACCCTAACCTCACCTCACCTCACCTCACCTCACCTCACCTCACCTCACCTTTCCTCACTTAACATAATCTCACCTCACCTCACCAAAACCTCACCTCAGCAAACCTCACTTCACCTCACCTCACCTAACCTAAACCTCACCTAACCTAACCTCACCTAACCTCACCTCACCTAACCTAACTAACTCCTGGATACTTACTTACTGCTAGGTGAACAGAGGCATTCGGTGATAGGAAACGCTACCAAGAATTACATCCCTTTTTCTATTTCTATTTCTACAAACCTAGCCTATTTCCTAGCCAAAACTAACCTAACCTAATCTAACCTTACCTAACCTAACCTAACTAACTCCTGATCAACCAGGCTGTGACTCATACGTCAGGTTGCGAGCAGCCGCGTCTAACAGCCTTGTTGATCAGTCCAGCAACCATGAGGCCTGGTCGACGACCGGGCCGCGGGGACGCTAAGCCCCGAAAGCACCTCAAGGTACTCCTGGATACCTATTTACTGCTAGGTGAACAGAGGCATTCGATGATAGGAAAGATTACCAACAATTACAGCCCTTTTTCTATTTCTATTTCTACAAACCTAGTCTATTTCCTAGCCTAAACTAACCTAACCTAATCTAACCTAACCTAACTAACTCTTGGATACCTATTTACTGCTAGGTGAACAGAGGCATTCGGTGATAGGAAACGCTACCAACAATTACAGCCCTATTTCTATTTCTACAAATCTAGCCTATTTCCTAGCCTAACCTAATCTAATCTAATTAACTCCTGGATACTTACTTACTGCTAGGGTGAACAGAGGCATTCGGTGATAGGAAACGCTACCAACATTTACAGCCCCTTTTCTATTTCTATTTTTACAAACCTAGCCTATTTCCTAGCCAAAACTAACCTAACCTAATCTAACCTTACCTAATCTAACCTTACCTAACCTAACTAACTCCTGATCAACCACGCTGTGACTCATACGTCAGGTTGCGAGCAGCCGCGTCTAACAGCCTTGTTGATCAGTCCAGCAACCATGAGGCCTGGTCGACGACCGGGCCGCGGGGACGCTAAGCCCCGAAAGCACCTCAAGGTACTCCTGGATACCTATTTACTGCTAGGTGAACAGAGGCATTCGGTGATAGGAAACGCTACCAACAATTACAGCCCTATTTCTTTTTCTACAAACCTAACCTATTTCCTAGCAATAACTAACCTAACCTAATCTAACCTAACCTAAATTAACTTAACCTAACCTTATCTAAACTAACCTAACTAACTAACTTCTGGATACCTATTTACTGCTAGGTGAATAGAGGCATTCGGTGATAGGAAACGCTACCTACAATTACAGCCCTCTTTCTATTACTATTTCTACAAACATAGCCCATTTCCTAGCCTAAAATAACCTAACCTAACCTAACCCTCCAAACCTAGCTTATTTCCTAGCCAAAACTAACCTAACCTAACCAACTCCTGGATACCTATTTACTGCTAGGTGAACAGAGGCATTCGGTGATAAGACACGTTACCTAAAATTCAAGCAATTTTTTTTGTCTATTTTTTTATTGTTTTTAAATAATTTATAATTTATACTTGATTCATTTTTTATAATGTTTTTACCTATTTCTATTTCTACAAACGTAGCCTATTTCCTAGCCTAAATTAACCTAAAAATGTGTGTGTATATATATATATATATATATATATATATATATATATATATATATATATATATATATATATATATATATATATATATATATATATATATTTAAATATATATATATATATATCAGTCGGTGGAATAATACAAATATTACACCTAACCAACCACAAAATAACCAACCTTAACTGTACCTTACCAACATACCCTAACCAATCAACCCTAACCAACCTAAGCTTACATATTATCTAAATTGCTTATTAAACCATAATTATGCTTGTTCTAACCTAAAATTCTAACCTCAAATTCTCTAAATTCTAACCTAATTCTAATTCTAACCTAATTCTAATTCTAACCAACCTAACCAGTCTAAAAACTAACCTAACCAACTTAAACTAACCAACCTAACCAATCATCTACCTAACCAACTAACCAACCTAACCAACCAACCTAATCAACCAACCTAACCAACCTAACCAACTAACCTAACCCACTTAACCAACCAACCTTAGCAACCAACCTAAGCAACCTAACCTAACCATCCAACCTAACCAACCAACCTAATCCACTTAACCAACCAACCTAAGCAACCTAACCTAACCATCCAACCCAACCCAACCTAACCAACCTAACCTAACCAACCTAACCTAATCTAACCAACCAATCTAACCAACCAACCTAACCTAACCTAACCTAACCTAACCAACCAACCTAACCAACCAACCTAACCAACCAATCTAACCTAACCAACCAACCTAACCAACCTAACCTAACCAACCTAACCTAACCTAACCAACCTAACCTAACCTAACCAACCTAACCTAACTAACCAACCTAACCTAACCTAACCAACCTAACCTAACCTAACCAACCAACCAACCTAAGCAACCAACCTAACCTAACCAACCTAACCTAACCTAACCAACCTAACCTAACCTAACCTAACCAACCTAACCTAACCAACCTAACCTAACCTAACCAACCACCTAACCTAACCAACCTAACCTAACCTAACCAACCAACCAACCTAAGCAACCAACCTAACCAACCTAAGCAACCAACCTAACCAACCTAAGCAACCTAACCAGCCTTAGCAACCTAACCAACCTAAGCAACCTAACCAACCTAAGCAACCTAAGCAACCTAACCAACCTAAGCAACCTAAGCAACCTAACCTAATCAACCAACCTAACCTAATCAACCTAACCTAAGCAACCTAACCTAACCAACCTAACCTAAGCAACCTAACCTAACCAACCAACCTACTTAACCAACCTAACCTAACCAACCTAACCTAACCTAACCAACCTAACCTAACCTCCCTTCTTATTATCTGACACGAACCTTCGGTTCGTGTCAGAGTCCATGAGTGTCCGTGTGTGTGTCCGTGTGAGTGTCCGTGTCCGTGTATCCATGGGGTTTTGGGTCCAGGAAGCTATTTGTGTCGACCCAAATTGCCTCCCTTCTCCCCACCTGAAATCCAGGTGGATTGAAAGACCTGCCCGAGGTCAGTGGATCCAGGTATCCGTCCGTGGCCCCCCGGACTTCAACCCTTC
Source organism: Procambarus clarkii (assembly GCF_040958095.1). Lineage (NCBI taxonomy): Eukaryota > Metazoa > Arthropoda > Malacostraca > Decapoda > Cambaridae > Procambarus > Procambarus clarkii. Next base: position 95,547 of record NW_027189345.1, read on the forward strand.
CCCACATTCCAAGGAGTCGGTCAATCAATCTTCGGCTATCCAGAGAATCTATCGAAACTGATGCTCCTACAGGAGGGGACACACAGAGAAATCTGTGCCCTGTACTTGCAACCGTTCCGACAGGCTCGAACGCAGATCTATCCGGATTAGGAACTTGTTCTATCCGACTAGGCCACGCTGGAGTTGCCTTCTGAATCAAATTTGGCACTTGTATTTATATCTCATAGCAAGGTTAGTTAGTGTCTATTTATCAACAGTTGCAATGATTGAGATGTGAAGTTGTTAATTTGTGTTGACAGTTAGAAAGACCTGACAGCTTTATTTGATAAGGTTGCAGTCCCGTGAGGCAGTTTTATGAATGAATATTGGAGAATTTAGGCTAACTGACATGTGTGTGTGTGTGTGTGTGTTTAAAAGTATGTATTAATTAATAATTAGTGTGGTGTTTCCAAATGAGTTTGTGAATGGTAAACAAGCAATGCAATATCCAATATGTGCTATTTTAGGCCTCGTTCTGTAAAATACATGTTTTACTAGGGAAGGAAAATCCGGTTTGTTTTTTTCCCTCGTTTTATTTCAGGAATAAATAGCACATAGGCGAAGGACCGAAGGTTTTGGCTGGTTAAATATAGCGTTGTGGCCGCCATTTTCTGTGTTGGGCGGGGGGGGGGGGAGGGGGTGGGGGATGGAGGGGGCGGTATGGGGGATAGGGGGGGGGGTTAGATGGTGGGGGAGAGGGGCCCTGAGGAGCTACCTTGGGAGGTGTTGTTGGGGGGGGGGGGTTGGTGGGGGAGGGGGCAGGGGGAGAGGGGCCCTGAGGAGCTACCTTGGGAGGTGTTGTTGGTGGGGGGGGCGTTGGTGGGGGAGGGGGCAGGGGGAGAGGGGTCCTGAGGAGCTACCTTGGGAGGTGTTGTTGGTGGGGGGGGGGGGGTTGTCAGTTAGGTATTTAAATTTAATATTGTAAGATAGGTTATATAGGGCGAGGTGTTGAGGAAGGAATAAGAAAAGTGTTTGGGACTGAGTTAAGTGTATTAGTTGTTGTGATTGATGTTAGCAGGAAGGTAGGTGGTTGAAATGTGTAAAGATTTGTTAATGAGATCATTTGGTTAATAATGTAGGAATTAAGGGTAAGTGATCACTGGAGATAGATATTCAACAGTATATTAAGAGGCCAAGTTTTAGCAGGTAGGTAGGCCGCCGGCCGGCAGAGAGAGACAATGGACTGACAAACAGGTAGACGTTTTCTTCATGGATGGTAAACTATTATTAAAATGGCATGTACACATTTCCATGTGCGACATTCTTGTACACACACACACACACACACACACACACACACACACACACACACACACACACACACACACACACACACACACTGACCCACAGAGACTGCCCAAATATGTATACTAACAGCAGCAGCAGTTGGTGTTCCCAGGCAGGTCACCCATCCAAGTACTAACCAAAGTCAACGGTGTTTAACCTGACAGATGTATGGGAGGAGACGCAGTGTTCTCAAGGTGATAGGTAGGTAGGTAGTATGGCCGTTGCTATTGTATACAAGTAGTAAGTAATCACATGTGAGTGAGTGAGTGAGTCAGGATACTGGTAACTGCGGCGGGCGGGCAGGCAGGCGGAGGATACTCACACATAGCAGCCAATTCTCCATTAATGATAGTACTTATTGCAACTATTTAGTCAAATTAACCAACAACAAATGGACTACTACTACTACTACTGTTGCTCCAAAATAGAAATGTTGGGATGCCACCGCTGCCATTGATCTCGCACAAGTTGCTGCTGACAAATGACTCATCTTAGGCCTTGCATATGCTCTCTTAGGCTTCATTTAGTCAATAATTGTAACATCATTGAGTCGGGGGACAGGCAGACAGGCACTTTATACATGTTAGGCTTATAGTGGTCTCCAACACCCACCACCCCACAAGGTCCAACTAGTGACTAACCCTCACTCACTCACCACGCCCCAAGTAGCTAGCTTACTAACTCCTGGATACCTATTTACTGCTAGGTGAACAGAGACATTCGGTGATAGGAAAGGCTACCAACAACTACAGCCCTTTTTCTATTTCTATTTCTATTTCTACAAACCTAGTCTATTTCCTAGTCTAAACTAACCTAACCTAACCTCACCTAACCTAACCCAACCTAACCTAAGCTAATCTAACATAACCTAACCTAACTAACTCCTGGATACCTATTTACTGCTAGGTGAACAGAGACATTCGGTGATAGGAAAGGCTACTAACATTTACAGCCCTACTTCTACAAACCTACCCTAAACCAACCTAACCTAATCTAACCTAACCTAACCTAACCTAATCTAACCTAACCTAAGCTAATCTAACATAACCTAACCTAACTAACTCCTGGATACCTATTTACTGCTAGGTGAACAGAGACATTCGGTGATAGGAAAGGCTACTAACATTTACAGCCCTACTTCTACAAACCTACCCTAAACCAACCTAACCTAATCTAACCTAACCTAACCTAACCTAATCTAACCTAACCTAAGCTAATCTAACATAACCTAACCTAACTAACTCCTGGATACCTATTTACTGCTAGGTGAACAGAGACATTCGGTGATAGGAAAGGCTACTAACATTTACAGCCCTACTTCTACAAACCTACCCTAAACCAACCTAACCTAATCTAACCTAACCTAACCTAACCTAATCTAACCTAACCTAAGCTAATCTAACATAACCTAACCTAACTAACTCCTGGATACCTATTTACTGCTAGGTGAACAGAGGCATTCGGTGATAGGAAAGGCTACTAACATTTACAGCCCTACTTCTACAAACCTACCCTAAACCAACCTAACCTAATCTAACCTAACCTAACCAAACCTAATCTAACCTAACCTAATCTAACCTAAGCTAATCTAACATAACCTAACCTAACTAACTCCTGGATACCTATTTACTGCTAGGTGAACAGAGGCATTCGGTGATAGGAAAGGCTACCAACAATTACAGCCCTACTTCTACAAACCTACCCTAAACCAACCTAGCCTAATCTAACCTAATCTAACCTAACCTAACCCTAACCTAATCTAACCTAAGCTAATCTAACATAACCTAACCTAACTAACTCCTGGATACCTATTTACTGCTAGGTGAACAGAAACATTCGGTGATAGGAAGCGCTACCAACAATTACAGCCCTATTTCTATTTCTACAAACCTAGCCTATTTCCTAGCCTAAACTAACTTAACCTAATCTAACCTAACCTAACTAATTCCTGGATACTTACTTACTGCTAGGTGAACAGAGGCATTCGGTGATAGGAAACACTACCAACAACTACAGCCCTTTTTCCATTTCTATTTCTACAAACCTAGTCTATTTCCTAGTCTGAACTAACCTAACCTAACCTCACCTAACCTAACCTCACCTCACCTCACCTCACCTTACCTCACCTTACCTTTCCTCACCTAACATAATCTCACCTCACCTCACCGAATCTCACCTAACCTAACCTAACCAAACCTCACCTCACCTCACCTCACCTCACCTCACCTTTCCTCACTTAACATAATCTCACCTCACCTCACCAAAACCTCACCTCAGCAAACCTCACTTCACCTCACCTCACCTAACCTAAACCTCACCTAACCTAACCTCACCTAACCTCACCTCACCTAACCTAACTAACTCCTGGATACTTACTTACTGCTAGGTGAACAGAGGCATTCGGTGATAGGAAACGCTACCAAGAATTACATCCCTTTTTCTATTTCTATTTCTACAAACCTAGCCTATTTCCTAGCCAAAACTAACCTAACCTAATCTAACCTTACCTAACCTAACCTAACTAACTCCTGATCAACCAGGCTGTGACTCATACGTCAGGTTGCGAGCAGCCGCGTCTAACAGCCTTGTTGATCAGTCCAGCAACCATGAGGTATGGTCGACGACCGGGCCGCGGGGACGCTAAGCCCCGAAAGCACCTCAAGGTACTCCTGGATACCTATTTACTGCTAGGTGAACAGAGGCATTCGATGATAGGAAAGATTACCAACAATTACAGCCCTTTTTCTATTTCTATTTCTACAAACCTAGTCTATTTCCTAGCCTAAACTAACCTAACCTAATCTAACCTAACCTAACTAACTCTTGGATACCTATTTACTGCTAGGTGAACAGAGGCATTCGGTGATAGGAAACGCTACCAACAATTACAGCCCTATTTCTATTTCTACAAATCTAGCCTATTTCCTAGCCTAACCTAATCTAATCTAATTAACTCCTGGATACTTACTTACTGCTAGGGTGAACAGAGGCATTCGGTGATAGGAAACGCTACCAACATTTACAGCCCCTTTTCTATTTCTATTTTTACAAACCTAGCCTATTTCCTAGCCAAAACTAACCTAACCTAATCTAACCTTACCTAATCTAATCTAACCTTACCTAACCTAACTAACTCCTGATCAACCACGCTGTGACTCATACGTCAGGTTGCGAGCAGCCGCGTCTAACAGCCTTGTTGATCAGTCCAGCAACCATGAGGCCTGGTCGACGACCGGGCCGCGGGGACGCTAAGCCCCGAAAGCACCTCAAGGTACTCCTGGATACCTATTTACTGCTAGGTGAACAGAGGCATTCGGTGATAGGAAACGCTACCAACAATTACAGCCCTATTCTTTTTCTACAAACCTAACCTATTTCCTAGCAATAACTAACCTAACCTAATCTAACCTAACCTAAATTAACTTAACCTAACCTTATCTAAACTAACCTAACTAACTAACTTCTGGATACCTATTTACTGCTAGGTGAATAGAGGCATTCGGTGATAGGAAACGCTACCTACAATTACAGCCCTCTTTCTATTACTATTTCTACAAACATAGCCCATTTCCTAGCCTAAAATAACCTAACCTAACCTAACCCTCCAAACCTAGCTTATTTCCTAGCCAAAACTAACCTAACCTAACCAACTCCTGGATACCTATTTACTGCTAGGTGAACAGAGGCATTCGGTGATAAGACACGTTACCTAAAATTCAAGCAATTTTTTTTGTCTATTTTTTTATTGTTTTTAAATAATTTATAATTTATACTTGATTCATTTTTTATAATGTTTTTACCTATTTCTATTTCTACAAACGTAGCCTATTTCCTAGCCTAAATTAACCTAAAAATGTGTGTGTATAATATATATATATATATATATATATATATATATATATATATATATATATATATATATATATATATATATATATATATATTTAAATATATATTATATATATATCAGTCGGTGGAATAATACAAATATTACACCTAACCAACCACAAAATAACCAACCTTAACTGTACCTTACCAACATACCCTAACCAATCAACCCTAACCAACCTAAGCTTACATATTATCTAAATTGCTTATTAAACCATAATTATGCTTGTTCTAACCTAAAATTCTAAATTCTAACCTAATTCTAATTCTAACCTATTCTAATTCTAACCTAATTCTAATTCTAACCAACCTAACCAGTCTAACAAACTAACCTAACCAACTTAAACTAACCAACCTAACCAATCATCTACCTAACCAACTAACCAACCTAACCAACCAACCTAATCAACCAACCTAACCAACCTAACCAACTAACCTAACCCACTTAACCAACCAACCTTAGCAACCAACCTAAGCAACCTAACCTAACCATCCAACCTAACCAACCAACCTAATCCACTTAACCAACCAACCTTAGCAACCTAACCTAACCAACAACCCAACCCAACCTAACCAACCTAACCTAACCAACCTAACCTAATCTAACCAACCAATCTAACCAACCAACCTAACCTAACCTAACCTAACCTAACCAACCAACCTAACCAACCAACCTAACCAACCAATCTAACCTAACCAACCAACCTAACCAACCTAACCTAACCAACCAACCTAACCTAACCAACCAACCTAACCTAACCAACCTAACCTAACAACCAACCTAACCTAACCTAACCAACCTAACCTAACCTAACCAACCAACCAACCTAAGCAACCTAACCAACCTAACCTAACCAACCTAACCTAACCTAACCAACCTAACCTAACCTAACCTAACCAACCTAACCTAACCAACCTAACCTAACCTAACCAACCTAACCTAACCAACCTAACCTAACCTAACCAACCAACCAACCTAAGCAACCAACCTAACCAACCTAAGCAACCAACCTAACCAACCTAAGCAACCTAACCAGCCTTAGCAACCTAACCAACCTAAGCAACCTAACCAACCTAAGCAACCTAAGCAACCTAACCAACCTAAGCAACCTAAGCAACCTAACCTAATCAACCAACCTAACCTAATCAACCTAACCTAAGCAACCTAACCTAACCAACCTAACCTAAGCAACCTAACCTAACCAACCAACCTACTTAACCAACCTAACCTAACCAACCTAACCTAACCTAACCAACCTAACCTAACCTCCCTTCTTATTATCTGACACGAACCTTCGGTTCGTGTCAGAGTCCATGAGTGTCCGTGTGTGTGTCCGTGTGAGTGTCCGTGTCCGTGTATCCATGGGGTTTTGGGTCCAGGAAGCTATTTGTGTCGACCCAAATTGCCTCCCTTCTCCCCACCTGAAATCCAGGTGGATTGAAAGACCTGCCCGAGGTCAGTGGATCCAGGTATCCGTCCGTGGCCCCCCGGACTTCAACCCTTCCCCACATTCCAAGGAGTCGGTCAATCAATCTTCGGCTATCCAGAGAATCTATCGAAACTGATGCTCCTACAGGAGGGGACACACAGAGAAATCTGTGCCCTGTACTTGCAACCGTTCCGACAGGCTCGAACGCAGATCTATCCGGATTAGGAACTTGTTCTATCCGACTAGGCCACGCTGGAGTTGCCTTCTGAATCAAATTTGGCACTTGTATTTATATCTCATAGCAAGGTTAGTTAGTGTCTATTTATCAACAGTTGCAATGATTGAGATGTGAAGTTGTTAATTTGTGTTGACAGTTAGAAAGACCTGACAGCTTTATTTGATAAGGTTGCAGTCCCGTGAGGCAGTTTTATGAATGAATATTGGAGAATTTAGGCTAACTGACATGTGTGTGTGTGTGTGTGTGTGTGTTTAAAAGTATGTATTAATTAATAATTAGTGTGGTGTTTCCAAATGAGTTTGTGAATGGTAAACAAGCAATGCAATATCCAATATGTGCTATTTTAGGCCTCGTTCTGTAAAATACATGTTTTACTAGGGAAGGAAAATCCGGTTTGTTTTTTTCCCTCGTTTTATTTCAGGAATAAATAGCACATAGGCGAAGGACCGAAGGTTTTGGCTGGTTAAATATAGCGTTGTGGCCGCCATTTTCTGTGTTGGGCGGGGGGGGGGGAGGGGGTGGGGGATGGAGGGGGCGGTATGGGGGATAGGGGGGGGGTTAGATGGTGGGGGAGAGGGGCCCTGAGGAGCTACCTTGGGAGGTGTTGTTGGTGGGGGGGGGTTGGTGGGGGAGGGGGCAGGGGGAGAGGGGCCCTGAGGAGCTACCTTGGGAGGTGTTGTTGGTGGGGGGGGCGTTGGTGGGGGAGGGGCAGGGGGAGAGGGGTCCTGAGGAGCTACCTTGGGAGGTGTGTTGTGGTGGTGGGGGGGGGGTTGTCAGTTAGGTATTTAAATTTAATATTGTAAGATAGGTTATATAGGGCGAGGTGTTGAGGAAGGAAGAAAAGTGTTTGGGACTGAGTTAAGTGTATTAGTTGTTGTGATTGATGTTAGCAGGAAGGTAGGTGGTTGAAATGTGTAAAGATTTGTTAATGAGATCATTTGGTTAATAATGTAGGAATTAAGGGTAAGTGATCACTGGAGATAGATATTCAACAGTATATTAAGAGGCCAAGTTTTAGCAGGTAGGTAGGCCGCCGGCCGGCAGAGAGAGACAATGGACTGACAAACAGGTAGACGTTTTCTTCATGGATGGTAAACTATTATTAAAATGGCATGTACACATTTCCATGTGCGACATTCTTGTCACACACACACACACACACACACACACACACACACACACACACACACACACACACACACACACACACACACACACACACACACTGACCCACAGAGACTGCCCAAATATGTATACTAACAGCAGCAGCAGTTGGTGTTCCCAGGCAGGTCACCCATCCAAGTACTAACCAAAGTCAACGGTGTTTAACCTGACAGATGTATGGGAGGAGACGCAGTGTTCTCAAGGTGATAGGTAGGTAGGTAGTATGGCCGTTGCTATTGTATACAAGTAGTAAGTAATCACATGTGAGTGAGTGAGTGAGTCAGGATACTGGTAACTGCGGCGGGCGGGCAGGCAGGCGGAGGATACTCACACATAGCAGCCAATTCTCCATTAATGATAGTACTTATTGCAACTATTTAGTCAAATTAACCAACAACAAATGGACTACTACTACTACTACTGTTGCTCCAAAATAGAAATGTTGGGATGCCACCGCTGCCATTGATCTCGCACAAGTTGCTGCTGACAAATGACTCATCTTAGGCCTTGCATATGCTCTCTTAGGCTTCATTTAGTCAATAATTGTAACATCATTGAGTCGGGGGACAGGCAGACAGGCACTTTATACATGTTAGGCTTATAGTGGTCTCCAACACCCACCACCCCACAAGGTCCAACTAGTGACTAACCCTCACTCACTCACCACGCCCCAAGTAGCTAGCTTACTAACTCCTGGATACCTATTTACTGCTAGGTGAACAGAGACATTCGGTGATAGGAAAGGCTACCAACAACTACAGCCCTTTTCTATTTCTATTTCTATTTCTACAAACCTAGTCTATTTCCTAGTCTAAACTAACCTAACCTAACCTCACCTAACCTAACCCAACCTAACCTAAGCTAATCTAACATAACCTAACCTAACTAACTCCTGGATACCTATTTACTGCTAGGTGAACAGAGACATTCGGTGATAGGAAAGGCTACTAACATTTACAGCCCTACTTCTACAAACCTACCCTAAACCAACCTAACCTAATCTAACCTAACCTAACCTAACCTAATCTAACCTAACCTAAGCTAATCTAACATAACCTAACCTAACTAACTCCTGGATACCTATTTACTGCTAGGTGAACAGAGACATTCGGTGATAGGAAAGGCTACTAACATTTACAGCCCTACTTCTACAAACCTACCCTAAACCAACCTAACCTAATCTAACCTAACCTAACCTAACCTAATCTAACCTAACCTAAGCTAATCTAACATAACCTAACCTAACTAACTCCTGGATACCTATTTACTGCTAGGTGAACAGAGACATTCGGTGATAGGAAAGGCTACTAACATTTACAGCCCTACTTCTACAAACCTACCCTAAACCAACCTAACCTAATCTAACCTAACCTAACCTAACCTAATCTAACCTAACCTAAGCTAATCTAACATAACCTAACCTAACTAACTCCTGGATACCTATTTACTGCTAGGTGAACAGAGGCATTCGGTGATAGGAAAGGCTACTAACATTTACAGCCCTACTTCTACAAACCTACCCTAAACCAACCTAACCTAATCTAACCTAACCTAACCAAACCTAATCTAACCTAACCTAATCTAACCTAAGCTAATCTAACATAACCTAACCTAACTAACTCCTGGATACCTATTTACTGCTAGGTGAACAGAGGCATTCGGTGATAGGAAAGGCTACCAACAATTACAGCCCTACTTCTACAAACCTACCCTAAACCAACCTAGCCTAATCTAACCTAATCTAACCTAACCTAACCCTAACCTAATCTAACCTAAGCTAATCTAACATAACCTAACCTAACTAACTCCTGGATACCTATTTACTGCTAGGTGAACAGAAACATTCGGTGATAGGAAGCGCTACCAACAATTACAGCCCTATTTCTATTTCTACAAACCTAGCCTATTTCCTAGCCTAAACTAACTTAACCTAATCTAACCTAACCTAACTAATTCCTGGATACTTACTTACTGCTAGGTGAACAGAGGCATTCGGTGATAGGAAACACTACCAACAACTACAGCCCTTTTTCCATTTCTATTTCTACAAACCTAGTCTATTTCCTAGTCTGAACTAACCTAACCTAACCTCACTAACCTAACCTCACCTCACCTCACCTCACCTCACCTTACCTCACCTTACCTTTCCTCACCTAACATAATCTCACCTCACCTCACCGAATCTCACCTAACCTAACCTAACCTAACCAACCTCACCTCACCTCACCTCACCTCACCTCACCTTTCCTCACTTAACATAATCTCACCTCACCTCACCAAAACCTCACCTCAGCAAACCTCACTTCACCTCACCTCACCTAACCTAAACCTCACCTAACCTAACCTCACCTAACCTCACCTCACCTAACCTAACTAACTCCTGGATACTTACTTACTGCTAGGTGAACAGAGGCATTCGGTGATAGGAAACGCTACCAAGAATTACATCCCTTTTTCTATTTCTATTTCTACAAACCTAGCCTATTTCCTAGCCAAAACTAACCTAACCTAATCTAACCTTACCTAACCTAACCTAACTAACTCCTGATCAACCAGGCTGTGACTCATACGTCAGGTTGCGAGCAGCCGCGTCTAACAGCCTTGTTGATCAGTCCAGCAACCATGAGGCCTGGTCGACGACCGGGCCGCGGGGACGCTAAGCCCCGAAAGCACCTCAAGGTACTCCTGGATACCTATTTACTGCTAGGTGAACAGAGGCATTCGATGATAGGAAAGATTACCAACAATTACAGCCCTTTTTCTATTTCTATTTCTACAAACCTAGTCTATTTCCTAGCCTAAACTAACCTAACCTAATCTAACCTAACCTAACTAACTCTTGGATACCTATTTACTGCTAGGTGAACAGAGGCATTCGGTGATAGGAAACGCTACCAACAATTACAGCCCTATTTCTATTTCTACAAATCTAGCCTATTTCCTAGCCTAACCTAATCTAATCTAATTAACTCCTGGATACTTACTTACTGCTAGGGTGAACAGAGGCATTCGGTGATAGGAAACGCTACCAACATTTACAGCCCCTTTTCTATTTCTATTTTTACAAACCTAGCCTATTTCCTAGCCAAAACTAACCTAACCTAATCTAACCTTACCTAATCTAACCTTACCTAACCTAACTAACTCCTGATCAACCACGCTGTGACTCATACGTCAGGTTGCGAGCAGCCGCGTCTAACAGCCTTGTTGATCAGTCCAGCAACCATGAGGCCTGGTCGACGACCGGGCCGCGGGGACGCTAAGCCCCGAAAGCACCTCAAGGTACTCCTGGATACCTATTTACTGCTAGGTGAACAGAGGCATTCGGTGATAGGAAACGCTACCAACAATTACAGCCCTATTTCTTTTTCTACAAACCTAACCTATTTCCTAGCAATAACTAACCTAACCTAATCTAACCTAACCTAAATTAACTTAACCTAACCTTATCTAAACTAACACCTAACTAACTAACTTCTGGATACCTATTTACTGCTAGGTGAATAGAGGCATTCGGTGATAGGAAACGCTACCTACAATTACAGCCCTCTTTCTATTACTATTTCTACAAACATAGCCCATTTCCTAGCCTAAAATAACCTAACCTAACCTAACCCTCCAAACCTAGCTTATTTCCTAGCCAAAACTAACCTAACCTAACCAACTCCTGGATACCTATTTACTGCTAGGTGAACAGAGGCATTCGGTGATAAGACACGTTACCTAAAATTCAAGCAATTTTTTTTGTCTATTTTTTTATTGTTTTTAAATAATTTATAATTTATACTTGATTCATTTTTTATAATGTTTTTACCTATTTCTATTTCTACAAACGTAGCCTATTTCCTAGCCTAAATTAACCTAAAAATGTGTGTGTATATATATATATATATATATATATATATATATATATATATATATATATATATATATATATATATATATATATATATATATATATATATATATATATATTTAAATATATATATATATATATCAGTCGGTGGAATAATACAAATATTACACCTAACCAACCACAAAATAACCAACCTTAACTGTACCTTACCAACATACCCTAACCAATCAACCCTAACCAACCTAAGCTTACATATTATCTAAATTGCTTATTAAACCATAATTATGCTTGTTCTAACTAATTCTAACCTCAAATTCTAACCTAATTCTAATTCTAACTAATTCTAATTCTAACCTAATTCTAATTCTAACCAACCTAACCAGTCTAACAAACTAACCTAACCAACTTAAACTAACCAACCTAACCAATCATCTACCTAACCAACTAACCAACCTAACCAACCAACCTAATCAACCAACCTAACCAACCTAACCAACTAACCTAACCCACTTAACCAACCAACCTTAGCAACCAACCTAAGCAACCTAACCTAACCATCCAACCTAACCAACCAACCTAATCCACTTAACCAACCAACCTAAGCAACCTAACCTAACCATCCAACCCAACCAACCTAACCAACCTAACCTAACCAACCTAACCTAATCTAACAACCAATCTAACCAACCAACCTAACCTAACCTAACCTAACCTAACCAACCAACCTAACAACCAACCTAACCAACCAATCTAACCTAAACCAACCAACCAACCTAACCTAACCAACCTAACCTAACCTAACCAACCTAACCTAACCTAACCAACCTAACCTAACCTAACCAACCTAACCTAACCTAACCAACCTAACCTAACCTAACCAACCAACCAACCTAAGCAACCAACCTAACCAACCTAACCTAACCAACCTAACCAACCAACCTAACCTAACCAACCTAACCTAACCAACCTAACCTAACCAACCTAACCTAACCTAACCAACCTAACCTAACCAACCTAACCTAACCTAACCAACCAACCAACCTAAGCAACCAACCTAACCAACCTAAGCAACCAATCTAACCAACTAAGCAACCTAACCAGCCTTAGCAACCTAACCAGCCTATAGCAACCTAACCAACCTAAGCAACCTAAGCAACCTAACCAACCTAAGCAACCTAAGCAACCTAAACCTAATCAACCAACCTAACCTAATCAACCTAAACCTAAGCAACCTAACCTAACCAACCTAACCTAAGCAACCTAACCTAACCAACCAACCTACTTAACCAACCTAACTAACCCAACCTAACCTAACCTAACCAACCTAACCTAACCTCCCTTCTTATTATCTGACACGAACCTTCGGTTCGTGTCAGAGTCCCATGAGTGTCCGTGTGTGTGTCCGTTGTGAGTGTCCGTGTCCGTTATCCATGGGGTTTTGGGTCCAGGAAGCTATTTGTGTCGGACCCAAATTGCCTCCCTTCTCCCCACCTGAAATCCAGGTGGATTGAAAGACCTGCCCGAGGTCAGTGGATCCAGGTATCCGTCCGTGGCCCCCCGGACTTCAACCCTTCCCCACATTCCAAGGAGTTCGGTCAATCAATCTTCGGCTATCCAGAGAATCTATCGAAACTGATGCTCCTACAGGAGGGGACACACAGAGAAATCTGTGCCCTGTACTTGCAACCGTTCCGACAGGCTTCGAACGCAGTTCTATCCCGGATTAGGAACTTGTTCTATCCGACTAGGCCACGCTGGAGTTGCCTTCTGAATCAAATTTGGCACTTGTATTCTATATCTCATAGCAAGGTTAGTTAGTGTCTATTTATCAACAGTTGCAATGATTGAGATGTGAAGTTGTTAATTTGTAGTTGACAGTTAGAAAGACCTGACAGCTTTATTTGATAAGGTTTGCAGTCCCGTGAGGCAGTTTTATGAATGAATATTGGAGAATTTAGGCTAACTGACATGTGTGTGTGTGGTGTGTGTGGTGTGTTTAAAGTATGTATAATTATAATTAGTGTGGTGTTTCCAAATGAGTTTGTGAATGGTAAACAAGCAATGCAATATCCAATATGTGCTATTTTAGGCCTCGTTCTGTAAATACATGTTTTTACTAGGGAAGGAAAAATCCGGTTTGTTTTTTTCCCTCGTTTTATTTCAGGAATAAATAGCACATAGGCGAAGGACCGAAGGTTTTGGCTGGTTAAATATAGCGTCTGTGGCCGCCATTTTTCTGTGTTGGGCGGGGGGGGGGGGGGAGGGGGTGGGGGATGGAGTGGGCGGTATGGGGGATAGGGGGGGGGGTTAGATGTGTGGGGAGAGGGGCCCTGAGGAGCTACCTGTGGAGGTGTTGTTGGTTGGGGGGGGGTTGGTGGGGGAGGGGGCAGGGGGAGAGGGGCCCTGAGGAGCTACCTTGGGAGGTGTTGTTGGTGGGGGGGGCGTTGGTGGGGGAGGGGGCAGGGGGAGAGGGTCCTGAGGAGCTACCTTGGGAGGTGTTGTTGGTGGTGGGGGGGGGGGTTGTCCGTTAGATATTTAAATTTAATATTGTAAGATAGGTTATATAGGGCGAGGTGTTGAGGAAGGAATAAGAAAAGTGTTTGGGACTGAGTTGAAGTGTATTAGTTGTTGTGATTGATGTTAGCAGGAAGGTAGGTGGTTGAAATGTGTAAAGATTTGTTACTGAGATCATTTGGTTAATAATGTAGGAATTAAGGTAAGTGATCACTGGAGATAGATATTCAACAGTATATTAAGAGGCCAAGTTTTAGCATGGTAGGTAGGCCGGCCGGCCGGCAGAGAGGAGACAATGGACTGACAAACAGGTAGACGTTTTCTTCATGGATGGTAAACTATTATTAAAATGGCATGTACACATTTCCATGTGCGACATTCTTGTACACACACACACACACACACACACCACACACACACACACACACACACACACACACACACACACACACACACACACACACACTGACCCACAGAGACTGCCCAAATATTGGTATACTAACAGCAGCAGCAGTTGGTGTTCCCAGGCAGGTCACCCATCCAAGTACTAACCAAAGTCAACGGTGTTTAACCTGACAGATGTATGGGAGGAGACGCAGTGTTCTCAAGGTGAACTTAGGTAGGTAGGTAGTATGGCCTGTTGCTATTGTATACAAGTAGTAAGTAATCACATGTGAGTGGAGTGAGTGAGTGAGTCAGGTACTTGTAACTGCGGCGGCGGCAGGCAGGCGGAGGATACTCACACATAGCAGCCAATTCTCCATTAATGATAGTACTTATTGCAAACTATTTAGTCAAATTAACCAACAACAAATGGACTACTACTACTACTACTACTACTGTTGCCTCCAAAATAGAAATGTTGGGATGCCACCGCTTGCCATTGATCTCGCACAAGTTGCTGCTGGACAAATGACTCATCTTAGGCCTTGCATATGCTCTCTTAGGCTTCATTTAGTCAATAATTGTAACATCATTGAGTCGGGGGACAGGCAGACAGGCACTTATACATGTTAGGCTTATAGTGGTCTCAACACCCACCACCCCACAAGGTCCAACTAGTGGACTAACCCTCACTCACTCACCACGCCCCAAGTAGCTAGCCTTACTAACTCCTGGATACCTATTTACTTGCTAGGTGACAGAGACATCGGTGATAGGAAAGGCTACCAAACAACTACAGCCCTTTTTCTATTTCTATTTCTATTTTCTACAAACCTAAGTCCTATTTCCTTAGTCTAAACTAACCTAACCCTAACCTCACCTAAACCTAACCCAACCTAATTCCTAAGCTAATCTAACACTAACCTAACCTAAACTAACTCCTGTGATACCTATTTTACTTGCTAGGTGAACAGAGACATTCGTGTAATAGGAATAATAGCGCGTCACCTAATCATTTACAGCCCACTACTTGCTACAAACCTGACCCGTAACCCAACATAACCTAATCTAACTAACCTTAACCTAATCCCTAACTCTAACCTAATCCTCCTTGGATACCTATTTACTGCTAGGTGAACAGAGACATTCGGTGATAGGAAAGGCTACTAAACATTACAGCCCTACTTCTACAAACCTACCTAAACCAACCTAACCTAAATCTAACCTAACCTAACCTAATCTCAACCCTAACCTAAGCTAATCTAACATAACCTAACCTAAACTAACTCCTGGATACCTATTACTGCTAGGTGAACAGAGACATTCGGTGATAGGAAAGGCTACTAACATTTACAGCCCTACTTCTACAAACCTACCCTAAAACCAAACCTAACCTAATCTAACCTAATACCTAACCTAATCTAACCTAACCTAAGCTAATCTAACATAACCTAACCTAACTAACTCCTGGATACCTATTTACTGCTAGGTGAACAGAGGCATTCGGTGATAGGAAAGGCTACTAACATTTACAGCCCTACTTCTACAAACCTACCCTAAACCAACCTAACCTAATCTAACCTAACCTAACCTAACCAACCTAATCTAACCTAACCTAATCTAACCTAAGCTAATCTAACATAACTAACCTAACTAACTCCTGGATACCTATTTACTGCTAGGTGAACAGAGGCATTCGGTGATAGGAAAGGCTACCAACAATTACAGCCCTACTTCTACAAACCTACCCTAAACCAACCTAACCTAATCTAACCTAATCTAACCTAACCTAACCTAACCTAATCTAACCTAAGCTAATCTAACATAACCTAACCTAACTAACTCCTGGATACCTATTTACTGCTAGGTGAACAGAAACATTCGGTGATAGGAAGCGCTACCAACAATTACAGCCCTATTTCTATTTCTACAAACCTAGCCTATTTCCTAGCCTAAACTAACTTAACCTAATCTAACCTAACCTAACTAATTCCTGGATACTTACTTACTGCTAGGTGAACAGAGGCATTCGGTGATAGGAAACACTACCAACAACTACAAGCCCTTTTTCCATTTCTATTTCTACCAAACCTAGTCTATTTCCTAGTCTGAAACTAACCTAACCTAACCTAACCTCACCTAACCTAACCTCACCTCACCTCACCTCACTTACCTCACCTTACCTTTCCTCACCTAACATAATCTCACCTCACCTCACCTCACCGAATCTCACCTAACCTAACCTAACCTAACCTCACCCTCACCTCACCTCACCTCACCTCACCTCACCTCACCTCACCTCACCTTTTCCTCACTTAACATAATCTCACCTCACCTCACCAAAACCTCACCTCACCAAACCTCACTTCACCCTCACCTCACCTAACCTAAACCTCACCTAACCTAACCTCACCCTAACCTCACCTCACCTAACCTAACTAACTCCTGGATACTTACTTACTGCTAGGTGAACAGAGGCATTCGGTGATAGGAAACGCTACCAAGAATTACATCCCTTTTTCTATTTCTATTTCTACAAACCTAGCCTATTTCCTAGCCAAAACTAACCTAACCTAATCTAACCTTACCTAACCTAACCTAACTAACTCCTGATCAACCAGGCTGTGACTCATACGTCAGGTTGCGAGCAGCCGCGTCTAACAGCCTTGTTGATCAGTCCAGCAACCATGAGGCCTGGTCGACGACCGGGCCGCGGGGACGCTAAGCCCCGAAAGCACCTCGAAGGAAGCATCTCAAGGTACTCCTGGATACCTATTTACTGCTAGGTGAACAGAGGCATTCTGATGATAGGAAAGATTACCAACAATTACAGCCCTTTTTCTTATTTCTATTTCTACAAACCTAGTCTATTTCCTAGCCTAAACTAACCTAACCTAATCTAACCTAACCTAACTAACTCTTGGATACCTATTTACTGCTAGGTGAACAGAGGCATTCGGTGATAGGAAACGCTAACCAACAATTACAGCCCTATTTCTATTTCTACAAATCTAGCCTATTTCCTAGCCTAACCTAATCTAATCTAATTAACTCCTGGATACTTACTTACTGCTAGGGTTGAACAGAGGCATTCGGTGATAGGAAACGCTACCAACATTTACAGCCCCTTTTTCTATTTCTATTTTTTACAAACCTAGCCTATTTCCTAGCCAAAACTAACCTAACCTAATCTAACCTTACCTAACAACCTTACCTAACCTAACTAACTCCTGATCAACCCACGCTGTGACTCATACGTCAGGTGCGAGCAGCCGCGTCTAACAGCCTTGTTGATCAGTCCAGCTAACCATGAGGCCTGGTCGACGACCGGGCCGCGGGGACGCTAAGCCCGAAAGCACCTCAAGGTACTCCTGGATACCTATTTACTGCTAGGTGAACAGAGGCATTCGGTGATAGGAAACGCTACCAACAATTACAGCCCTATTTCTATTTCTACAAACCTAACCTATTTCCTAGCAATAACTAACCTAACCTAATCTAACCTAACCTAAATTAACTTAACCTAACCTTATCTAAACTAACCTAACTAACTAACTTCTGGATACCTATTTACTGCTAGGTGAATAGAGGCATTCGGTGATAGGAAACGCTACCTACAATTACAGCCCTCTTTCTATTACTATTTCTACAAACATAGCCCATTTCCTAGCCTAAAATAACCTAACCTAACCTAACCCTCCAAACCTAGCTTATTTCCTAGCCAAAACTAACCTAACCTAACCAACTCCTGGATACCTATTACTGCTAGGTGAACAGAGGCATTCGGTGATAAGAAACGTTTACCTAAAATTCAAGCAATTTTTTTTGTCTATTTTTTTATTGTTTTTAAATGTTTATAATTATTATACTTGATTCATTTTTTATAATGTTTTTTACCTATTTCTATTTCTACAAACGTAGCCTATTTCCTAGCCTAAATTAACCTAAAAATGGTGTGTAATATATATATATATATATATATATATATATATATATATATATATATTATATATAATATATATATATATATATATATATATATATATATATTTAAATATATATATATATATATATCAGTCGGTGGAATAATACAAATATTACACCTAACCAACCACAAAATAACCAACCTTAACTGTACCTTACCAACATACCCTAACCAATCAACCCTAACCAACCTAAGCTTACATATTATCTAAATTGGTATTAAACCATAATTATGCTTGTTCCTAAAATTCTAACCTCAAATTCTAACCTAATTCTAATTCTAACCTAATTCTAATTCTAACCAACCTAACCAGTCTAACAAACTAACCTAACCAACTTAAACTAACCAACCTAACCAATCATCTACAAACCAACTAACCAACCTAACCAACCAACCTAATCAACCAACCTAACCAAACCTAACCAACTAACCTAACCACTTAACCAACAACCTTAGCAACCAACATAAGCAACCTAACCTAACCATCCAACCTAACCAACCAACCTAATCCACTTAACCAACCAACCTAAGCAACCTAACCTAACCATCCAACCCAACCCAACCTAACCAACCTAACCTAACCAACCTAACCTAATCTAACCAACCAATCTAACCAACCAACCTAACCTAACCTAACCTAACCTAACCAACCAACCTAACCAACCAACCTAACCGACCTATATTGGTCGGTTCCTATGAAATGAACCGAAATGGAGCCGAAAATGGTCGGTTCCTATGAAATGTTCCTATGAAATGAATGTAGGGTGGGCTCCTAACCTAACCTAACCAACCAACCTAATCCACTTAACCAACCAACCTAAGCAACCTAACCTAACCATCCAACCCAACCCAACCTAACCAACCTAACCTAACCAACCAACCTAACCAACCTAACCTAACCAACCCTAACCTAACCTAACCAACCTAACCTAACCTAACCAACCTAACCTAATCTAACCAACCTAACCTAACCTAACCAACCTAACCTAACCTAACCAACCAACCAACCTAAGCAACCAACCTAACCAACCTAACCTAACCAACCTAACCTAACCTAACCAACCCTAAACCTAACCTAACCTAACCTAACCAACCTAACCTAACCAAACCTAACCTAACCTAACCAACCTAACCTAACCAACCTAACCTAACCTAACCAACCAACCAACCTAAGCAACCAACCTAACCAACCTAAGCAACCAACCTAACCAACCTAAGCAACCTAAACCAGCCTTAGCAACCTAACCAACCTAAGCAACCTAACCAACCTAAGCAACCTAAGCAACCTAACCAACCTAAGCAACTAAGCAACCTAACCTAATCAACCAACCTAACCTAATCAACCTAACCTAAGCAACCTAACCTAACCAACCTAACCTAAGCAACCTAACCTAACCAACCAACCTACTTAACCAACCTAACCTAACCAACCTAACCTAACCCTAACAACCTAACCTAACCTCCCTTCTTATTATCTGACACGAACCTTCGGTTCGTGTCAGAGTCCATGAGTGTCCGTGTGTGTGTCCGTGTATCCATGGGGTTTTGGGTCCAGGAAGCTATTTGTGTCGACCTAAATTGCCTCCCTTCTCCCCACCTGAAATCCAGGTGGATTGAAAGACCTGCCCGAGGTCAGGTGGATCCAGGTATCCGTCCGTGGCCCCCCGGACTTCAACCCTTCCCCACATTCCAAGGAGTCGGTCAATCAATCTTCGGCTATCCAGAGAATCTATCGAAACTGATGCTCCTACAGGAGGGGACACACAGAGAAATCTGTGCCCTGTACTTGCAACCGTTCCGACAGGCTCGAACGCAGATCTATCCGGATTAGGAACTTGTTCTATCCGACTAGGCCACGCTGGAGTTGCCTTCTGAATCAAATTTGGCACTTGTATTTATATCTCATAGCAAGGTTAGTTAGTGTCTATTTATCAACAGTTGCAATGATTGAGATGTGAAGTTGTTAATTTGTGTTGACAGTTAGAAAGACCTGACAGCTTTTATTTGATAAGGTTGCAGTCCCGTGAGGCAGTTTTATGAATGATATTGGAGAATTTAGGCTAACTGACATGTGTGTGTGTGTGTGTGTGTGTGTTTAAAAGTATGTATTAATTAATAATTAGTGTGGTGTTTCCAAATGAGTTTCGTGAATGGTAAACAAGCAATGCAATATCCAATATGTGCTATTTTAGGCCTCGTTCTGTAAAATACATGTTTTACTAGGGAAGGAAAATCCGGTTTGTTTTTTTTCCCTCGTTTTATTTCAGGAATAAATAGCACATAGGCGAAGGACCGAAGGTTTTGGCTGGTTAAATATAGCGTTGTGGCCGCCATTTTCTGTGTTGGGCGGGGGGGGGGGGGGGGGAGGGGGTGGGGATGGAGGGGGGGCGGTATGGGGGAATAGGGGGGGGGGGGTTAGATGGTGGGGGAGAGGGGCCCTGAGGAGCTACCTTGGGAGGTGTTGGTGGGGAGGGGGCAGGGGGAGAGGGGCCCTGAGGAGCTACATTGGGAGGTGTTGTTGGTGGGGGGGGGCGTTGGTTGGGGGAGGGGGCAGGGGGGAGAGGGGTCCTGAGGAGCTACCTTGGGAGGTGTTGTTGGTGGTGGGGGGGGGGGGTTGTCAGTTAGATATTTAAATTTAATATTGTAAGATAGGTTATATAGGGCGAGGTGTTGAGGAAGGAATAAGAAAAGTGTTTGGGACTGAGTTAAGTGTATTAGTTGTTGTGATTGATGTTAGCAGGAAGGTAGGTGGTTGAAATGTGTAAAGATTTGTTAATGAGATCATTTGGTTAATAATGTAGGAATTAAGGGTAAGTGATCACTGGAGATAGATATTCAAACAGTATATTAAGAGGCCAAGTTTTTAGCATGTAGGTAGGCCGGCCGGCCGGCAGAGAGAGACAATGGACTGACAAAACAGGTAGACGTTTTCTTCATGGATGGTAAACTATTATTAAAATGGCATGTACACATTTCCATGTGCGACATTCTTGTACACACACACACACACACACACACACACACACACCCACACACACACACACACACACACACACACACACACACACACACACACACTGACCCACAGAAGACTGCCCAAATATGTATACTACAGCAGCAGCAGTTGGTGTTCCCAGGCAGTGTCACCCATCCAAGTACTAACCAAAGTCAACGGTGTTTAACCTGACAGATGTATGGGAGGAGACGCAGTGTTCTCAAGGTGAACACTTGGTAGGTAGGTAGTATGGCCGTTGCTATTGTATACAAGTAGTAAGTAATCACATGTGAGTGAGTGAGTGAGTCAGGATACTGGTAACTGCGGCGGGGCGGGCAGGCAGGCGGAGGATACTCACACACTAGCAGCCAATTCTCCATTAATGATAGTACTTATTGCAACTATTTAGTCAAATTAACCAACAACAAATGGGACTACTACTACTACTACTACTGTTGCTCCAAAATAGAAATGTTGGGATGCCACCGCTGCCATTGATCTCGCACAAGTTGCTGCTGACAAATGACTCATCTTAGGCTTGCATATGCTCTCTTAGGCTTCATTTAGTCAATAATTGTAACATCATTGAGTCGGGGGACAGGCAGACAAGGCACTTTATACATGTTAGGCTTATAGTGGTCTCCAACACCCACCACCCCACAAGGTCCAACTAGTGGACTAACCCCTCACTCCACTCACCACGCCCCAAGTAGCTAGCTTACTAAACTCCTGGATACCTATTTACTGCTAGGGTGAACAGAGACATTCGGTGATAGGAAAGGCTACCAACAACTACAGCCCTTTTTCTATTTCTATTTCAATTTCTACAAACCTAGTCTATTTCCTAGTCTAAACTAACCTAACCTAACCTCACCTAACCTACCCAACCTAACCTAGCTAATCCTAACATAACCTAACCTAACTAACTCCTGGGTACCTATTTACTGCTAGGTGAACAGAGACATCGGTGATAGGAAAGGCTACTAACATTTACAGCCCTACTTCTACAAACCTACCCTAAACCAACCTAACCTAATCTAACCTAACCTAACCTAACCTAATCTAACCTAACCTAAGCTAATCTAACATAACCTAACCTAACTACTCCTGGATACCTATTTACTGCTAGGTGAACAGAGACATTCGGTGATAGGAAAGGCTACTAACATTTACAGCCCTACTTCTACAAACCTACCCTAAACCAACCTAACCTAATCTAACCTAACCTAACCTAACCTAATCTAACCTAACCTAAGATAATCTAACATAACCTAACCTAACTAACTCCTGGATACCTATTTACTGCTAGGTGAACAGAGACATTCGGTGATTGGAAAGGCTACTAACATTGACAGCCCTACTTCTACTAAACTACCCTAAACCAACCTAACCTAATCTAACCTAACCTAACCTAACCTAATCTAACCTAACCTAAGCTAATCTAACATAACCTAACCTAACTAACTCCTGGATACCTATTTACTGCTAGGTGAACAGAGGCATTCGGTGATAGGAAAGGCTACTAACATTTACAGCCCTACTTCTACAAACCTACCCTAAACCAACCTAACCTAATCTAACCTAACCTAACCAAACCTAATCTAACCTAACCTAATCTAACCTAAGCTAATCTAACATAACCTAACCTAACTAACTCCTGGATACCTATTTACTGCTAGGTGAACAGAGGCATTCGGTGATAGGAAAGGCTACCAACAATTAACAGCCCCTACTTCTACAAACCTACCCTAAACCAACCTAGCCTAATCTAACCTAATCTAACCTAACCTAACCCTAACCTAATCTAACCTAAGCTAATCTAACATAACCTAACCTAACTAACTCCTGGATACCTATTTACTGCTAGGTGAACAGAAACATTCGGTGATAGGAAGCGCTACCAACAATTACAGCCCTATTTCTATTTCTACAAACCTAGCCTATTTCCTAGCCTAAACTAACTTAACCTAATCTAACCTAACCTAACTAATTCCTGGATACTTACTTACTGCTAGGTGAACAGAGGCATTCGGTGATAGGAACCACTACCAACAACTACAGCCCTTTTTCCATTTCTATTTCTACAAACCTAGTCTATTTCCTAGTCTGAACTAACCTAACCTAACCTCACCTAACCTAACCTCACCTCACCTCACCTCACCTTACCTCACCTTACCTTTCCTCACCTAACATAATCTCACCTCACCTCACCGAATCTCACCTAACCTAACCTAACCTAACCTAACCTCACCTCAACCTCACCTCACCTCACCTCACCTTTCCTCACTTAACATAATCTCACCTCACCTCACCAAAACCTCACCTCAGCAAACCTCACTTCACCTCACCTCACCTAACCTAAACCTCACCTAACCTAACCTCACCTAACCTCACCTCACCTAACCTAACTAACTCCTGGATACTTACTTACTGCTAGGTGAACAGAGGCATTCGGTGATAGGAAACGCTACCAAGAATTACATCCCTTTTTTCTATTTCTATTTCTACAAACCTAGCCTATTTCCTAGCCAAAACTAACCTAACCTAATCTAACCTTACCTAACCTAACCTAACTAACTCCTGATCAACCAGGCTGTGACTCATACGTCAGGTTGCGAGCAGCCGCGTCTAACAGCCTTGTTGATCAGTCCCAGCAACCATGAGGCCTGGTCGACGACCGGGCCGCGGGGACGCTAAGCCCCGAAAGCACCTCAAGGTACTCCTGGATACCTATTTACTGCTAGGTGAACAGAGGCATTCGATGATAGGAAAGATTACCAACAATTACAGCCCTTTTTTCTATTTCTATTTCTACAAAACCTAGTCTATTTCCTAGCCTAAACTAACCTAACCTAATCTAACCTAACCTAACTAACTCTTGGATACCTATTTACTGCTAGGGGAACAGAGGCATTCGGTGATAGGAAACGCTACCAACAATTACAGCCCTATTTCTATTTCTACAAATCTAGCCTATTTCCTAGCCTAACCTAATCTAATCTAATTAACTCCTGGATACTTACTTACTGCTAGGGTGAACAGGGCATTCGGTGATAGGAAACGCTACCAACATTTACAGCCCCTTTTCTATTTCTATTTTTACAAACCTAGCCTATTTTCCTAGCCAAAACTAACCTAACCTAATCTAACCTTACCTAATCTAACCTTACCTAACCCTAACTAACTCCTGATCAACCACGCTGTGACTCATACGTCAGGTTGCGAGCAGCCGCGTCTAACAGCCTTGTTGATCAGTCCAGCAACCATGAGGCCTGGTCGACGACCGGGCCGCGGGGACGCTAAGCCCCGAAAGCACCTCAAGGTACTCCTGGATACCTATTTACTGCTAGGTGAACAGAGGCATTCGGTGATAGGAAACGCTACCAACAATTACAGCCCTATTTCTTTTTCTACAAACCTAACCTATTTCCTAGCAATAACTAACCTAACCTAATCTAACCTAACCTAAATTAACTTAACCTAACCTTATCTAAACTAACCTAACTAACTAACTTCTGGATACCTATTTACTGCTAGGTGAATAGAGGCATTCGGTGATAGGAAACGCTACCTACAATTACAGCCCTCTTTCTATGACTATTTCTACAAACATAGCCCATTTCCTAGCCTAAAATAACCTAACCTAACCTAACCCTCCAAACCTAGCTTATTTCCTAGCCAAAACTAACCTAACCTAACCAACTCCTGGATACCTATTTACTGCTAGGTGAACAGAGGCATTCGGTGATAAGACACGTTACCTAAAATTCAAGCAATTTTTTTTGTCTATTTTTTTATTGTTTTTAAATAATTTATAATTTATACTTGATTCATTTTTTATAATGTTTTTACCTATTTCTATTTCTACAAACGTAGCCTATTTCCCTAGCCTAAATTAACCTAAAAATGTGTGTATATATATATATATATATATATATATATATATATATATATATATATATATATATATATATATATATATATATATATATATATATATATATATATATTTAAATATATATATATATATATATCAGTCGGTGGAATAATACAAATATTACACCTAACCAACCACAAAATAACCAACCTTAACTGTACCTTACCAACATACCCTAACCAATCAACCCTAACCAACCTAAGCTTACATATTATCTAAATTGCTTATTAAACCATAATTATGCTTGTTCTAACCTAAAATTCTAACCTCAAATTCTAACCTAATTCTAATTCTAACCTAATTCTAATTCTAACCAACCTAACCAGTCTAACAAACTAACCTAACCCAACTTAAACTAACCAACCTAACCAATCATCTACCTAACCAACTAACCAACCTAACCAACCAACCTAATCAACCACCTAACCAACCTAACCAAACTAACCTAACCCACTTAACCAACCAACCTTAGCAACCAACCTAAGCAACCTAACCTAACCATCCAACCTAACCAACCAACCTAATCCACTTAACCAACCAACCTAAGCAACCTAACCTAACCATCCAACCCAACCCAACCTAACCAACCTAACCTAACCAACCTAACCTAATCTAACCAACCAATCTAACCAACCAACCTAACCTAACCTAACCTAACCTAACCAACCAACCTAACCAACCAACCTAACCGACCTATATGGTCGGTTCCTATGAAATGAACCGAAATGGAGCCGAAAATGGTCGGTTCCTATGAAATGTTCCTATGAAATGAATGTAGGGTGGGCTCCTAACCTAACCTAACCAACCAACCTAATCCACTTAACCAACCAACCTAAGCAACCTAACCTAACCATCCAACCCAACCCAACCTAACCAACCTAACCTAACCAACCAACCTAACCAACCTAACCTAACCAACCTAACCTAACCTAACCAACCTAACCTAACCTAACCAACCTAACCTAATCTAACCAACCTAACCTAACCTAACCAACCTAACCTAACCTAACCAAACCAACCAACCTAAGCAACCAACCTAACCAACCTAACCTAACCAACCTAACCTAACCTAACCAACCTAACCTAACCTAACCTAACCAACCTAACCTAACCAACCTAACCTAACCTAACCAACCTAACCCTAACCAACCTAACCTAACCTAACCAACCAACCAACCTAAGCAACCAACCTAACCAACCTAAGCAACCAACCTAACCAACCTAAGCAAACCTAACCAGCCTTAGCAACCTAACCAACCTAAGCAACCTAACCAACCTAAGCAACCTAAGCAACCTAACCAACCTAAGCAACCTAAGCAACCTAACCTAATCAACCAACCTAACCTAATCAACCTAACCTAAGCAACCTAACCTAACCAACCTAACCTAAGCAACCTAACCTAACCAACCAACCTACTTAACCAACCTAACCTAACCAACCTAACCTAACCTAACCAAACCTAACCTAACCTCCCTTCTTATTATCTGACACGAACCTTCGGTTCGTGTCAGAGTCCATGAGTGTCCGTGTGTGTGTCCGTGTGAGTGTCCGTGTCCGTGTATCCATGGGGTTTTGGGTCCAGGAAGCTATTTGTGTCGACCTAAATTGCCTCCCTTCTCCCCACCTGAAATCCAGGTGGATTGAAAGACCTGCCCGAGGTCAGTGGATCCAGGTATCCGTCCGTGGCCCCCCGGACTTCAACCCTTCCCCACATTCCAAGGAGTCGGTCAATCAATCTTCGGCTATCCAGAGAATCTATCGAAACTGATGCTCCTACAGGAGGGGACACACAGAGAAATCTGTGCCCTGTACTTGCAACCGTTCCGACAGGCTCGAACGCAGATCTATCCGGATTAGGAACTTGTTCTATCCGACTAGGCCACGCTGGAGTTGCCTTCTGAATCAAATTTGGCACTTGTATTTATATCTCATAGCAAGGTTAGTTAGTGTCTATTTATCAACAGTTGCAATGATTGAGATGTGAAGTTGTTAATTTGTGTTGACAGTTAGAAAGACCTGACAGCTTTATTTGATAAGGTTGCAGTCCCGTGAGGCAGTTTTATGAATGAATATTGGAGAATTTAGGCTAACTGACATGTGTTGTGTGTGTGTGTGTGTGTGTGTGTTTAAAAGTATGTATTAATTAATAATTAGTGTGGTGTTTCCAAATGAGTTTGTGAATGGTAAACAAGCAATGCAATATCCAATATGTGCTATTTTAGGCCTCGTTCTGTAAAATACATGTTTTACTAGGGAAGGAAAATCCGGTTTTTTTTTTTTTTTCCCTCGTTTTATTTCAGGAATAAATAGCACATAGGCGAAGGACCGAAGGTTTTGGCTGGTTAAATATAGCGTTGTGGCCCGCCATTTTCTGTGTTGGGCGGGGGGGGGGGGGAGGGGGTGGGGGATGGAGGGGGCGGTATGGGGTATAGGGGGGGGGGTTAGATGGTGGGGGAGAGGGGCCCTGAGGAGCTACCTTGGGAGGTGTTGGTGGGGGAGGGGGCAGGGGGAGAGGGGCCCTGAGGAGCTACCTTGGGAGGTGTTGTTGGTGGGGGGGGCGTTGGTGGGGGAGGGGGCAGGGGGAGAGGGGTCCTGAGGAGCTACCTTGGGAGGTGTTGTTGGTGGTGGGGGGGGGGTTGTCAGTTAGATATTTAAATTTAATATTGTAAGATAGGTTATATAGGGCGAGGTGTTGAGGAAGGAATAAGAAAAGTGTTTGGGACTGAGTTAAGTGTATTAGTTGTTGTGATTGATGTTAGCAGGAAGGTAGGTGGTTGAAATGTGTAAAGATTTGTTAATGAGATCATTTGGTTAATAATGTAGGAATTAAGGGTAAGTGATCACTGGAGATAGATATTCAACAGTATATTAAGAGGCCAAGTTTTAGCATGTAGGTAGGCCGGCCGGCCGGCAGAGAGAGACAATGGACTGACAAACAGGTAGACGTTTTCTTCATGGATGGTAAACTATTATTAAAATGGCATGTACACATTTCCATGTGCGACATTCTTGTACACACACACACACACACACACACACACACACACACACACACACACACACACACACACACACACACACACACACACACACACACACACACACACACACTGACCCACAGAGACTGCCCAAATATGTATACTAACAGCAGCAGCAGTTGGTGTTCCCAGGCAGGTCACCCATCCAAGTACTAACCAAAGTCAACGGTGTTTAACCTGACAGATGTATGGGAGGAGACGCAGTGTTCTCAAGGTGAACACTTGGTAGGTAGGTAGTATGGCCGTTGCTATTGTATACAAGTAGTAAGTAATCACATGTGAGTGAGTGAGTGAGTCAGGATACTGGTAACTGCGGCGGGCGGGCAGGCAGGCGGAGGATACTCACACATAGCAGCCAATTCTCCATTAATGATAGTACTTATTGCAACTATTTAGTCAAATTAACCAACAACAAATGGACTACTACTACTACTACTACTGTTGCTCCAAAATAGAAATGTTGGGATGCCACCGCTGCCATTGATCTCGCACAAGTTGCTGCTGACAAATGACTCATCTTAGGCCTTGCATATGCTCTCTTAGGCTTCATTTAGTCAATAATTGTAACATCATTGAGTCGGGGGACAGGCAGACAGGCACTTTATACATGTTAGGCTTATAGTGGTCTCCAACACCCACCACCCCACAAGGTCCAACTAGTGACTAACCCTCACTCACTCACCACGCCCCAAGTAGCTAGCTTACTAACTCCTGGATACCTATTTACTGCTAGGTGAACAGAGACATTCGGTGATAGGAAAGGCTACCAACAACTACAGCCCTTTTTCTATTTCTATTTCAATTTCTACAAACCTAGTCTATTTCCTAGTCTAAACTAACCTAACCTAACCTCACCTAACCTAACCCAACCTAACCTAGCTAATCTAACATAACCTAACCTAACTAACTCCTGGGTACCTATTTACTGCTAGGTGAACAGAGACATTCGGTGATAGGAAAGGCTACTAACATTTACAGCCCTACTTCTACAAACCTACCCTAAACCAACCTAACCTAATCTAACCTAACCTAACCTAACCTAATCTAACCTAACCTAAGCTAATCTAACATAACCTAACCTAACTAACTCCTGGATACCTATTTACTGCTAGGTGAACAGAGACATTCGGTGATAGGAAAGGCTACTAACATTTACAGCCCTACTTCTACAAACCTACCCTAAACCAACCTAACCTAATCTAACCTAACCTAACCTAACCTAATCTAACCTAACCTAAGATAATCTAACATAACCTAACCTAACTAACTCCTGGATACCTATTTACTGCTAGGTGAACAGAGACATTCGGTGATTGGAAAGGCTACTAACATTGACAGCCCTACTTCTACTAAACTACCCTAAACCAACCTAACCTAATCTAACCTAACCTAACCTAACCTAATCTAACCTAACCTAAGCTAATCTAACATAACCTAACCTAACTAACTCCTGGATACCTATTTACTGCTAGGTGAACAGAGGCATTCGGTGATAGGAAAGGCTACTAACATTTACAGCCCTACTTCTACAAACCTACCCTAAACCAACCTAACCTAATCTAACCTAACCTAACCAAACCTAATCTAACCTAACCTAATCTAACCTAAGCTAATCTAACATAACCTAACCTAACTAACTCCTGGATACCTATTTACTGCTAGGTGAACAGAGGCATTCGGTGATAGGAAAGGCTACCAACAATTACAGCCCTACTTCTACAAACCTACCCTAAACCAACCTAGCCTAATCTAACCTAATCTAACCTAACCTAACCCTAACCTAATCTAACCTAAGCTAATCTAACATAACCTAACCTAACTAACTCCTGGATACCTATTTACTGCTAGGTGAACAGAAACATTCGGTGATAGGAAGCGCTACCAACAATTACAGCCCTATTTCTATTTCTACAAACCTAGCCTATTTCCTAGCCTAAACTAACTTAACCTAATCTAACCTAACCTAACTAATTCCTGGATACTTACTTACTGCTAGGTGAACAGAGGCATTCGGTGATAGGAAACACTACCAACAACTACAGCCCTTTTTCCATTTCTATTTCTACAAACCTAGTCTATTTCCTAGTCTGAACTAATCTAACCTAACCTCACCTAACCTAACCTCACCTCACCTCACCTCACCTTACCTCACCTTACCTTTCCTCACCTAACATAATCTCACCTCACCTCACCGAATCTCACCTAACCTAACCTAACCTAACCTAACCTCACCTCACCTCACCTCACCTCACCTCACCTCACCTTTCCTCACTTAACATAATCTCACCTCACCTCACCAAAACCTCACCTCAGCAAACCTCACTTCACCTCACCTCACCTAACCTAAACCTCACCTAACCTAACCTCACCTAACCTCACCTCACCTAACCTAACTAACTCCTGGATACTTACTTACTGCTAGGTGAACAGAGGCATTCGGTGATAGGAAACGCTACCAAGAATTACATCCCTTTTTCTATTTCTATTTCTACAAACCTAGCCTATTTCCTAGCCAAAACTAACCTAACCTAATCTAACCTTACCTAACCTAACCTAACTAACTCCTGATCAACCAGGCTGTGACTCATACGTCAGGTTGCGAGCAGCCGCGTCTAACAGCCTTGTTGATCAGTCCAGCAACCATGAGGCCTGGTCGACGACCGGGCCGCGGGGACGCTAAGCCCCGAAAGCACCTCAAGGTACTCCTGGATACCTATTTACTGCTAGGTGAACAGAGGCATTCGATGATAGGAAAGATTACCAACAATTACAGCCCTTTTTCTATTTCTATTTCTACAAACCTAGTCTATTTCCTAGCCTAAACTAACCTAACCTAATCTAACCTAACCTAACTAACTCTTGGATACCTATTTACTGCTAGGTGAACAGAGGCATTCGGTGATAGGAAACGCTACCAACAATTACAGCCCTATTTCTATTTCTACAAATCTAGCCTATTTCCTAGCCTAACCTAATCTAATCTAATTAACTCCTGGATACTTACTTACTGCTAGGGTGAACAGGGCATTCGGTGATAGGAAACGCTACCAACATTTACAGCCCCTTTTCTATTTCTATTTTTACAAACCTAGCCTATTTCCTAGCCAAAACTAACCTAACCTAATCTAACCTTACCTAATCTAACCTTACCTAACCTAACTAACTCCTGATCAACCACGCTGTGACTCATACGTCAGGTTGCGAGCAGCCGCGTCTAACAGCCTTGTTGATCAGTCCAGCAACCATGAGGCCTGGTCGACGACCGGGCCGCGGGGACGCTAAGCCCCGAAAGCACCTCAAGGTACTCCTGGATACCTATTTACTGCTAGGTGAACAGAGGCATTCGGTGATAGGAAACGCTACCAACAATTACAGCCCTATTTCTTTTTCTACAAACCTAACCTATTTCCTAGCAATAACTAACCTAACCTAATCTAACCTAACCTATATTAACTTAACCTAACCTTATCTAAACTAACCTAACTAACTAACTTCTGGATACCTATTTACTGCTAGGTGAATAGAGGCATTCGGTGATAGGAAACGCTACCTACAATTACAGCCCTCTTTCTATGACTATTTCTACAAACATAGCCCATTTCCTAGCCTAAAATAACCTAACCTAACCTAACCCTCCAAACCTAGCTTATTTCCTAGCCAAAACTAACCTAACCTAACCAACTCCTGGATACCTATTTACTGCTAGGTGAACAGAGGCATTCGGTGATAAGACACGTTACCTAAAATTCAAGCAATTTTTTTTGTCTATTTTTTTATTGTTTTTAAATAATTTATAATTTATACTTGATTCATTTTTTATAATGTTTTTACCTATTTCTATTTCTACAAACGTAGCCTATTTCCTAGCCTAAATTAACCTAAAAATGTGTGTATATATATATATATATATATATATATATATATATATATAATATATATATATATATATATATATATATATATATATATATATATATATATATATATATATATATATATATATATATATATATATATATTTAAATATATATATATATATATATCAGTCGGTGGAATAATACAAATATTACACCTAACCAACCACAAAATAACCAACCTTAACTGTACCTTACCAACATACCCTAACCAATCAACCCTAACCAACCTAAGCTTACATATTATCTAAATTGCTTATTAAACCATAATTATGCTTGTTCTAACCTAAAATTCTAACCTCAAATTCTAACCTAATTCTAATTCTAACCTAATTCTAATTCTAACCAACCTAACCAGTCTAACAAACTAACCTAACCAACTTAAACTAACCAACCTAACCAATCATCTACCTAACCAACTAACCAACCTAACCAACCAACCTAATCAACCAACCTAACCAACCTAACCAACTAACCTAACCCACTTAACCAACCAACCTTAGCAACCAACCTAAGCAACCTAACCTAACCATCCAACCTAACCAACCAACCTAATCCACTTAACCAACCAACCTAAGCAACCTAACCTAACCATCCAACCCAACCCAACCTAACCAACCTAACCTAACCAACCTAACCTAATCTAACCAACCAATCTAACCAACCAACCTAACCTAACCTAACCTAACCTAACCAACCAACCTAACCAACCAACCTAACCGACCTATATTGGTCGGTTCCTATGAAATGAACCGAAATGGAGCCGAAAATGGTCGGTTCCTATGAAATGTTCCTATGAAATGAATGTAGGGTGGGGCTCCTAACCTAACCTAACCAACCAACCTAATCCACTTAACCAACCAACCTAAGCAACCTAACCTAACCATCCAACCCAACCCAACCTAACCAACCTAACCTAACCAACCAACCTAACCAACCTAACCTAACCAACCTAACCTAACCTAACCAACCTAACCTAACCTAACCAACCTAACCTAATCTAACCAACCTAACCTAACCTAACCAACCTAACCTAACCTAACCAACCAACCAACCTAAGCAACCAACCTAACCAACCTAACCTAACCAACCTAACCTAACCTAACCAACCTAACCTAACCTAACCTAACCTAACCAACCTAACCTAACCAACCTAACCTAACCTAACCAACCTAACCTAACCAACCTAACCTAACCTAACCAACCAACCAACCTAAGCAACCAACCTAACCAACCTAAGCAACCAACCTAACCAACCTAAGCAACCTAACCAGCCTTAGCAACCTAACCAACCTAAGCAACCTAACCAACCTAAGCAACCTAAGCAACCTAACCAACCTAAGCAACCTAAGCAACCTAACCTAATCAACCAACCTAACCTAATCAACCTAACCTAAGCAACCTAACCTAACCAACCTAACCTAAGCAACCTAACCTAACCAACCAACCTACTTAACCAACCTAACCTAACCAACCTAACCTAACCTAACCAACCTAACCTAACCTCCCTTCTTATTATCTGACACGAACCTTCGGTTCGTGTCAGAGTCCATGAGTGTCCGTGTGTGTGTCCGTGTGAGTGTCCGTGTCCGTGTATCCATGGGGTTTTGGGTCCAGGAAGCTATTTGTGTCGACCTAAATTGCCTCCCTTCTCCCCACCTGAAATCCAGGTGGATTGAAAGACCTGCCCGAGGTCAGTGGATCCAGGTATCCGTCCGTGGCCCCCCGGACTTCAACCCTTCCCCACATTCCAAGGAGTCGGTCAATCAATCTTCGGCTATCCAGAGAATCTATCGAAACTGATGCTCCTACAGGAGGGGACACACAGAGAAATCTGTGCCCTGTACTTGCAACCGTTCCGACAGGCTCGAACGCAGATCTATCCGGATTAGGAACTTGTTCTATCCGACTAGGCCACGCTGGAGTTGCCTTCTGAATCAAATTTGGCACTTGTATTTATATCTCATAGCAAGGTTAGTTAGTGTCTATTTATCAACAGTTGCAATGATTGAGATGTGAAGTTGTTAATTTGTGTTGACAGTTAGAAAGACCTGACAGCTTTATTTGATAAGGTTGCAGTCCCGTGAGGCAGTTTTATGAATGAATATTGGAGAATTTAGGCTAACTGACATGTGTGTGTGTGTGTGTGTGTGTGTGTGTTTAAAAGTATGTATTAATTAATAATTAGTGTGGTGTTTCCAAATGAGTTTGTGAATGGTAAACAAGCAATGCAATATCCAATATGTGCTATTTTAGGCCTCGTTCTGTAAAATACATGTTTTACTAGGGAAGGAAAATCCGGTTTGTTTTTTTCCCTCGTTTTATTTCAGGAATAAATAGCACATAGGCGAAGGACCGAAGGTTTTGGCTGGTTAAATATAGCGTTGTGGCCGCCATTTTCTGTGTTGGGCGGGGGGGGGGGGGGGGAGGGGGTGGGGGATGGAGGGGGCGGTATGGGGGATAGGGGGGGGGGTTAGATGGTGGGGGAGAGGGGCCCTGAGGAGCTACCTTGGGAGGTGTTGGTGGGGGAGGGGGCAGGGGGAGAGGGGCCCTGAGGAGCTACCTTGGGAGGTGTTGTTGGTGGGGGGGGCGTTGGTGGGGGAGGGGGCAGGGGGAGAGGGGTCCTGAGGAGCTACCTTGGGAGGTGTTGTTGGTGGTGGGGGGGGGGGGTTGTCAGTTAGATATTTAAATTTAATATTGTAAGATAGGTTATATAGGGCGAGGTGTTGAGGAAGGAATAAGAAAAGTGTTTGGGACTGAGTTAAGTGTATTAGTTGTTGTGATTGATGTTAGCAGGAAGGTAGGTGGTTGAAATGTGTAAAGATTTGTTAATGAGATCATTTGGTTAATAATGTAGGAATTAAGGGTAAGTGATCACTGGAGATAGATATTCAACAGTATATTAAGAGGCCAAGTTTTAGCATGTAGGTAGGCCGGCCGGCCGGCAGAGAGAGACAATGGACTGACAAACAGGTAGACGTTTTCTTCATGGATGGTAAACTATTATTAAAATGGCATGTACACATTTCCATGTGCGACATTCTTGTACACACACACACACACACACACACACACACACACACACACACACACACACACACACACACACACACACACACACACTGACCCACAGAGACTGCCCAAATATGTATACTAACAGCAGCAGCAGTTGGTGTTCCCAGGCAGGTCACCCATCCAAGTACTAACCAAAGTCAACGGTGTTTAACCTGACAGATGTATGGGAGGAGACGCAGTGTTCTCAAGGTGAACACTTGGTAGGTAGGTAGTATGGCCGTTGCTATTGTATACAAGTAGTAAGTAATCACATGTGAGTGAGTGAGTGAGTCAGGATACTGGTAACTGCGGCGGGCGGGCAGGCAGGCGGAGGATACTCACACATAGCAGCCAATTCTCCATTAATGATAGTACTTATTGCAACTATTTAGTCAAATTAACCAACAACAAATGGACTACTACTACTACTACTACTGTTGCTCCAAAATAGAAATGTTGGGATGCCACCGCTGCCATTGATCTCGCACAAGTTGCTGCTGACAAATGACTCATCTTAGGCCTTGCATATGCTCTCTTAGGCTTCATTTAGTCAATAATTGTAACATCATTGAGTCGGGGGACAGGCAGACAGGCACTTTATACATGTTAGGCTTATAGTGGTCTCCAACACCCACCACCCCACAAGGTCCAACTAGTGACTAACCCTCACTCACTCACCACGCCCCAAGTAGCTAGCTTACTAACTCCTGGATACCTATTTACTGCTAGGTGAACAGAGACATTCGGTGATAGGAAAGGCTACCAACAACTACAGCCCTTTTTCTATTTCTATTTCAATTTCTACAAACCTAGTCTATTTCCTAGTCTAAACTAACCTAACCTAACCTCACCTAACCTAACCCAACCTAACCTAGCTAATCTAACATAACCTAACCTAACTAACTCCTGGGTACCTATTTACTGCTAGGTGAACAGAGACATTCGGTGATAGGAAAGGCTACTAACATTTACAGCCCTACTTCTACAAACCTACCCTAAACCAACCTAACCTAATCTAACCTAACCTAACCTAACCTAATCTAACCTAACCTAAGCTAATCTAACATAACCTAACCTAACTAACTCCTGGATACCTATTTACTGCTAGGTGAACAGAGACATTCGGTGATAGGAAAGGCTACTAACATTTACAGCCCTACTTCTACAAACCTACCCTAAACCAACCTAACCTAATCTAACCTAACCTAACCTAACCTAATCTAACCTAACCTAAGATAATCTAACATAACCTAACCTAACTAACTCCTGGATACCTATTTACTGCTAGGTGAACAGAGACATTCGGTGATTGGAAAGGCTACTAACATTGACAGCCCTACTTCTACTAAACTACCCTAAACCAACCTAACCTAATCTAACCTAACCTAACCTAACCTAATCTAACCTAACCTAAGCTAATCTAACATAACCTAACCTAACTAACTCCTGGATACCTATTTACTGCTAGGTGAACAGAGGCATTCGGTGATAGGAAAGGCTACTAACATTTACAGCCCTACTTCTACAAACCTACCCTAAACCAACCTAACCTAATCTAACCTAACCTAACCAAACCTAATCTAACCTAACCTAATCTAACCTAAGCTAATCTAACATAACCTAACCTAACTAACTCCTGGATACCTATTTACTGCTAGGTGAACAGAGGCATTCGGTGATAGGAAAGGCTACCAACAATTACAGCCCTACTTCTACAAACCTACCCTAAACCAACCTAGCCTAATCTAACCTAATCTAACCTAACCTAACCCTAACCTAATCTAACCTAAGCTAATCTAACATAACCTAACCTAACTAACTCCTGGATACCTATTTACTGCTAGGTGAACAGAAACATTCGGTGATAGGAAGCGCTACCAACAATTACAGCCCTATTTCTATTTCTACAAACCTAGCCTATTTCCTAGCCTAAACTAACTTAACCTAATCTAACCTAACCTAACTAATTCCTGGATACTTACTTACTGCTAGGTGAACAGAGGCATTCGGTGATAGGAAACACTACCAACAACTACAGCCCTTTTTCCATTTCTATTTCTACAAACCTAGTCTATTTCCTAGTCTGAACTAACCTAACCTAACCTCACCTAACCTAACCTCACCTCACCTCACCTCACCTTACCTCACCTTACCTTTCCTCACCTAACATAATCTCACCTCACCTCACCGAATCTCACCTAACCTAACCTAACCTAACCTAACCTCACCTCACCTCACCTCACCTCACCTCACCTCACCTTTCCTCACTTAACATAATCTCACCTCACCTCACCAAAACCTCACCTCAGCAAACCTCACTTCACCTCACCTCACCTAACCTAAACCTCACCTAACCTAACCTCACCTAACCTCACCTCACCTAACCTAACTAACTCCTGGATACTTACTTACTGCTAGGTGAACAGAGGCATTCGGTGATAGGAAACGCTACCAAGAATTACATTCCTTTTTCTATTTCTATTTCTACAAACCTAGCCTATTTCCTAGCCAAAACTAACCTAACCTAATCTAACCTTACCTAACCTAACCTAACTAACTCCTGATCAACCAGGCTGTGACTCATACGTCAGGTTGCGAGCAGCCGCGTCTAACAGCCTTGTTGATCAGTCCAGCAACCATGAGGCCTGGTCGACGACCGGGCCGCGGGGACGCTAAGCCCCGAAAGCACCTCAAGGTACTCCTGGATACCTATTTACTGCTAGGTGAACAGAGGCATTCGATGATAGGAAAGATTACCAACAATTACAGCCCTTTTTCTATTTCTATTTCTACAAACCTAGTCTATTTCCTAGCCTAAACTAACCTAACCTAATCTAACCTAACCTAACTAACTCTTGGATACCTATTTACTGCTAGGTGAACAGAGGCATTCGGTGATAGGAAACGCTACCAACAATTACAGCCCTATTTCTATTTCTACAAATCTAGCCTATTTCCTAGCCTAACCTAATCTAATCTAATTAACTCCTGGATACTTACTTACTGCTAGGGTGAACAGGGCATTCGGTGATAGGAAACGCTACCAACATTTACAGCCCCTTTTCTATTTCTATTTTTACAAACCTAGCCTATTTCCTAGCCAAAACTAACCTAACCTAATCTAACCTTACCTAATCTAACCTTACCTAACCTAACTAACTCCTGATCAACCACGCTGTGACTCATACGTCAGGTTGCGAGCAGCCGCGTCTAACAGCCTTGTTGATCAGTCCAGCAACCATGAGGCCTGGTCGACGACCGGGCCGCGGGGACGCTAAGCCCCGAAAGCACCTCAAGGTACTCCTGGATACCTATTTACTGCTAGGTGAACAGAGGCATTCGGTGATAGGAAACGCTACCAACAATTACAGCCCTATTTCTTTTTCTACAAACCTAACCTATTTCCTAGCAATAACTAACCTAACCTAATCTAACCTAACCTAAATTAACTTAACCTAACCTTATCTAAACTAACCTAACTAACTAACTTCTGGATACCTATTTACTGCTAGGTGAATAGAGGCATTCGGTGATAGGAAACGCTACCTACAATTACAGCCCTCTTTCTATGACTATTTCTACAAACATAGCCCATTTCCTAGCCTAAAATAACCTAACCTAACCTAACCCTCCAAACCTAGCTTATTTCCTAGCCAAAACTAACCTAACCTAACCAACTCCTGGATACCTATTTACTGCTAGGTGAACAGAGGCATTCGGTGATAAGACACGTTACCTAAAATTCAAGCAATTTTTTTTGTCTATTTTTTTATTGTTTTTAAATAATTTATAATTTATACTTGATTCATTTTTTATAATGTTTTTACCTATTTCTATTTCTACAAACGTAGCCTATTTCCTAGCCTAAATTAACCTAAAAATGTGTGTATATATATATATATATATATATATATATATATATATATATATATATATATATATATATATATATATATATATATATATATATATATATATTTAAATATATATATATATATATATCAGTCGGTGGAATAATACAAATATTACACCTAACCAACCACAAAATAACCAACCTTAACTGTACCTTACCAACATACCCTAACCAATCAACCCTAACCAACCTAAGCTTACATATTATCTAAATTGCTTATTAAACCATAATTATGCTTGTTCTAACCTAAAATTCTAACCTCAAATTCTAACCTAATTCTAATTCTAACCTAATTCTAATTCTAACCAACCTAACCAGTCTAACAAACTAACCTAACCAACTTAAACTAACCAACCTAACCAATCATCTACCTAACCAACTAACCAACCTAACCAACCAACCTAATCAACCAACCTAACCAACCTAACCAACTAACCTAACCCACTTAACCAACCAACCTTAGCAACCAACCTAAGCAACCTAACCTAACCATCCAACCTAACCAACCAACCTAATCCACTTAACCAACCAACCTAAGCAACCTAACCATCCAACCCAACCCAACCTAACCAACCTAACCTAACCAACCTAACCTAATCTAACCAACCAATCTAACCAACCAACCTAACCTAACCTAACCTAACCTAACCAACCAACCTAACCAACCAACCTAACCGACCTATATTGGTCGGTTCCTATGAAATGAACCGAAATGGAGCCGAAAATGGTCGGTTCCTATGAAATGTTCCTATGAAATGAATGTAGGGTGGGGCTCCTAACCTAACCTAACCAACCAACCTAATCCACTTAACCAACCAACCTAAGCAACCTAACCTAACCATCCAACCCAACCCAACCTAACCAACCTAACCTAACCAACCAACCTAACCAACCTAACCTAACCAACCTAACCTAACCTAACCAACCTAACCTAACCTAACCAACCTAACCTAATCTAACCAACCTAACCTAACCTAACCAACCTAACCTAACCTAACCAACCAACCAACCTAAGCAACCAACCTAACCAACCTAACCTAACCAACCTAACCTAACCTAACCAACCTAACCTAACCTAACCTAACCTAACCAACCTAACCTAACCAACCTAACCTAACCTAACCAACCTAACCTAACCAACCTAACCTAACCTAACCAACCAACCAACCTAAGCAACCAACCTAACCAACCTAAGCAACCAACCTAACCAACCTAAGCAACCTAACCAGCCTTAGCAACCTAACCAACCTAAGCAACCTAACCAACCTAAGCAACCTAAGCAACCTAACCAACCTAAGCAACCTAAGCAACCTAACCTAATCAACCAACCTAACCTAATCAACCTAACCTAAGCAACCTAACCTAACCAACCTAACCTAAGCAACCTAACCTAACCAACCAACCTACTTAACCAACCTAACCTAACCAACCTAACCTAACCTAACCAACCTAACCTAACCTCCCTTTTTATTATCTGACACGAACCTTCGGTTCGTGTCAGAGTCCATGAGTGTCCGTGTGTGTGTCCGTGTGAGTGTCCGTGTCCGTGTATCCATGGGGTTTTGGGTCCAGGAAGCTATTTGTGTCGACCTAAATTGCCTCCCTTCTCCCCACCTGAAATCCAGGTGGATTGAAAGACCTGCCCGAGGTCAGTGGATCCAGGTATCCGTCCGTGGCCCCCCGGACTTCAACCCTTCCCCACATTCCAAGGAGTCGGTCAATCAATCTTCGGCTATCCAGAGAATCTATCGAAACTGATGCTCCTACAGGAGGGGACACACAGAGAAATCTGTGCCCTGTACTTGCAACCGTTCCGACAGGCTCGAACGCAGATCTATCCGGATTAGGAACTTGTTCTATCCGACTAGGCCACGCTGGAGTTGCCTTCTGAATCAAATTTGGCACTTGTATTTATATCTCATAGCAAGGTTAGTTAGTGTCTATTTATCAACAGTTGCAATGATTGAGATGTGAAGTTGTTAATTTGTGTTGACAGTTAGAAAGACCTGACAGCTTTATTTGATAAGGTTGCAGTCCCGTGAGGCAGTTTTATGAATGAATATTGGAGAATTTAGGCTAACTGACATGTGTGTGTGTGTGTGTGTGTGTGTGTGTGTGTTTAAAAGTATGTATTAATTAATAATTAGTGTGGTGTTTCCAAATGAGTTTGTGAATGGTAAACAAGCAATGCAATATCCAATATGTGCTATTTTAGGCCTCGTTCTGTAAAATACATGTTTTACTAGGGAAGGAAAATCCGGTTTGTTTTTTTCCCTCGTTTTATTTCAGGAATAAATAGCACATAGGCGAAGGACCGAAGGTTTTGGCTGGTTAAATATAGCGTTGTGGCCGCCATTTTCTGTGTTGGGCGGGGGGGGGGGGAGGGGGTGGGGGATGGAGGGGGCGGTATGGGGGATAGGGGGGGGGGTTAGATGGTGGGGGAGAGGGGCCCTGAGGAGCTACCTTGGGAGGTGTTGGTGGGGGAGGGGGCAGGGGGAGAGGGGCCCTGAGGAGCTACCTTGGGAGGTGTTGTTGGTGGGGGGGGCGTTGGTGGGGGAGGGGGCAGGGGGAGAGGGGTCCTGAGGAGCTACCTTGGGAGGTGTTGTTGGTGGTGGGGGGGGGGGTTGTCAGTTAGATATTTAAATTTAATATTGTAAGATAGGTTATATAGGGCGAGGTGTTGAGGAAGGAATAAGAAAAGTGTTTGGGACTGAGTTAAGTGTATTAGTTGTTGTGATTGATGTTAGCAGGAAGGTAGGTGGTTGAAATGTGTAAAGATTTGTTAATGAGATCATTTGGTTAATAATGTAGGAATTAAGGGTAAGTGATCACTGGAGATAGATATTCAACAGTATATTAAGAGGCCAAGTTTTAGCATGTAGGTAGGCCGGCCGGCCGGCAGAGAGAGACAATGGACTGACAAACAGGTAGACGTTTTCTTCATGGATGGTAAACTATTATTAAAATGGCATGTACACATTTCCATGTGCGACATTCTTGTACACACACACACACACACACACACACACACACACACACACACACACACACACACACACACACACACTGACCCACAGAGACTGCCCAAATATGTATACTAACAGCAGCAGCAGTTGGTGTTCCCAGGCAGGTCACCCATCCAAGTACT
Source organism: Procambarus clarkii (assembly GCF_040958095.1). Lineage (NCBI taxonomy): Eukaryota > Metazoa > Arthropoda > Malacostraca > Decapoda > Cambaridae > Procambarus > Procambarus clarkii. Next base: position 138,332 of record NW_027189345.1, read on the forward strand.
AACCAAAGTCAACGGTGTTTAACCTGACAGATGTATGGGAGGAGACGCAGTGTTCTCAAGGTGAACACTTGGTAGGTAGGTAGTATGGCCGTTGCTATTGTATACAAGTAGTAAGTAATCACATGTGAGTGAGTGAGTGAGTCAGGATACTGGTAACTGCGGCGGGCGGGCAGGCAGGCGGAGGATACTCACACATAGCAGCCAATTCTCCATTAATGATAGTACTTATTGCAACTATTTAGTCAAATTAACCAACAACAAATGGACTACTACTACTACTACTACTGTTGCTCCAAAATAGAAATGTTGGGATGCCACCGCTGCCATTGATCTCGCACAAGTTGCTGCTGACAAATGACTCATCTTAGGCCTTGCATATGCTCTCTTAGGCTTCATTTAGTCAATAATTGTAACATCATTGAGTCGGGGGACAGGCAGACAGGCACTTTATACATGTTAGGCTTATAGTGGTCTCCAACACCCACCACCCCACAAGGTCCAACTAGTGACTAACCCTCACTCACTCACCACGCCCCAAGTAGCTAGCTTACTAACTCCTGGATACCTATTTACTGCTAGGTGAACAGAGACATTCGGTGATAGGAAAGGCTACCAACAACTACAGCCCTTTTTCTATTTCTATTTCAATTTCTACAAACCTAGTCTATTTCCTAGTCTAAACTAACCTAACCTAACCTCACCTAACCTAACCCAACCTAACCTAGCTAATCTAACATAACCTAACCTAACTAACTCCTGGGTACCTATTTACTGCTAGGTGAACAGAGACATTCGGTGATAGGAAAGGCTACTAACATTTACAGCCCTACTTCTACAAACCTACCCTAAACCAACCTAACCTAATCTAACCTAACCTAACCTAACCTAATCTAACCTAACCTAAGCTAATCTAACATAACCTAACCTAACTAACTCCTGGATACCTATTTACTGCTAGGTGAACAGAGACATTCGGTGATAGGAAAGGCTACTAACATTTACAGCCCTACTTCTACAAACCTACCCTAAACCAACCTAACCTAATCTAACCTAACCTAACCTAACCTAATCTAACCTAACCTAAGATAATCTAACATAACCTAACCTAACTAACTCCTGGATACCTATTTACTGCTAGGTGAACAGAGACATTCGGTGATTGGAAAGGCTACTAACATTGACAGCCCTACTTCTACAAACCTACCCTAAACCAACCTAACCTAATCTAACCTAACCTAACCTAACCTAATCTAACCTAACCTAAGATAATCTAACATAACCTAACCTAACTAACTCCTGGATACCTATTTACTGCTAGGTGAACAGAGACATTCGGTGATAGGAAAGGCTACTAACATTTACAGCCCTACTTCTACTAAACTACCCTAAACCAACCTAACCTAATCTAACCTAACCTAACCTAACCTAATCTAACCTAACCTAAGCTAATCTAACATAACCTAACCTAACTAACTCCTGGATACCTATTTACTGCTAGGTGAACAGAGGCATTCGGTGATAGGAAAGGCTACTAACATTTACAGCCCTACTTCTACAAACCTACCCTAAACCAACCTAACCTAATCTAACCTAACCTAACCAAACCTAATCTAACCTAACCTAATCTAACCTAAGCTAATCTAACATAACCTAACCTAACTAACTCCTGGATACCTATTTACTGCTAGGTGAACAGAGGCATTCGGTGATAGGAAAGGCTACCAACAATTACAGCCCTACTTCTACAAACCTACCCTAAACCAACCTAGCCTAATCTAACCTAATCTAACCTAACCTAACCCTAACCTAATCTAACCTAAGCTAATCTAACATAACCTAACCTAACTAACTCCTGGATACCTATTTACTGCTAGGTGAACAGAAACATTCGGTGATAGGAAGCGCTACCAACAATTACAGCCCTATTTCTATTTCTACAAACCTAGCCTATTTCCTAGCCTAAACTAACTTAACCTAATCTAACCTAACCTAACTAATTCCTGGATACTTACTTACTGCTAGGTGAACAGAGGCATTCGGTGATAGGAAACACTACCAACAACTACAGCCCTTTTTCCATTTCTATTTCTACAAACCTAGTCTATTTCCTAGTCTGAACTAACCTAACCTAACCTCACCTAACCTAACCTCACCTCACCTCACCTCACCTTACCTCACCTTACCTTTCCTCACCTAACATAATCTCACCTCACCTCACCGAATCTCACCTAACCTAACCTAACCTAACCTAACCTCACCTCACCTCACCTCACCTCACCTCACCTCACCTCACCTTTCCTCACTTAACATAATCTCACCTCACCTCACCAAAACCTCACCTCAGCAAACCTCACTTCACCTCACCTCACCTAACCTAAACCTCACCTAACCTAACCTCACCTAACCTCACCTCACCTAACCTAACTAACTCCTGGATACTTACTTACTGCTAGGTGAACAGAGGCATTCGGTGATAGGAAACGCTACCAAGAATTACATCCCTTTTTCTATTTCTATTTCTACAAACCTAGCCTATTTCCTAGCCAAAACTAACCTAACCTAATCTAACCTTACCTAACCTAACCTAACTAACTCCTGATCAACCAGGCTGTGACTCATACGTCAGGTTGCGAGCAGCCGCGTCTAACAGCCTTGTTGATCAGTCCAGCAACCATGAGGCCTGGTCGACGACCGGGCCGCGGGGACGCTAAGCCCCGAAAGCACCTCAAGGTACTCCTGGATACCTATTTACTGCTAGGTGAACAGAGGCATTCGATGATAGGAAAGATTACCAACAATTACAGCCCTTTTTCTATTTCTATTTCTACAAACCTAGTCTATTTCCTAGCCTAAACTAACCTAACCTAATCTAACCTAACCTAACTAACTCTTGGATACCTATTTACTGCTAGGTGAACAGAGGCATTCGGTGATAGGAAACGCTACCAACAATTACAGCCCTATTTCTATTTCTACAAATCTAGCCTATTTCCTAGCCTAACCTAATCTAATCTAATTAACTCCTGGATACTTACTTACTGCTAGGGTGAACAGGGCATTCGGTGATAGGAAACGCTACCAACATTTACAGCCCCTTTTCTATTTCTATTTTTACAAACCTAGCCTATTTCCTAGCCAAAACTAACCTAACCTAATCTAACCTTACCTAATCTAACCTTACCTAACCTAACTAACTCCTGATCAACCACGCTGTGACTCATACGTCAGGTTGCGAGCAGCCGCGTCTAACAGCCTTGTTGATCAGTCCAGCAACCATGAGGCCTGGTCGACGACCGGGCCGCGGGGACGCTAAGCTCCGAAAGCACCTCAAGGTACTCCTGGATACCTATTTACTGCTAGGTGAACAGAGGCATTCGGTGATAGGAAACGCTACCAACAATTACAGCCCTATTTCTTTTTCTACAAACCTAACCTATTTCCTAGCAATAACTAACCTAACCTAATCTAACCTAACCTAAATTAACTTAACCTAACCTTATCTAAACTAACCTAACTAACTAACTTCTGGATACCTATTTACTGCTAGGTGAATAGAGGCATTCGGTGATAGGAAACGCTACCTACAATTACAGCCCTCTTTCTATGACTATTTCTACAAACATAGCCCATTTCCTAGCCTAAAATAACCTAACCTAACCTAACCCTCCAAACCTAGCTTATTTCCTAGCCAAAACTAACCTAACCTAACCAACTCCTGGATACCTATTTACTGCTAGGTGAACAGAGGCATTCGGTGATAAGACACGTTACCTAAAATTCAAGCAATTTTTTTTGTCTATTTTTTTATTGTTTTTAAATAATTTATAATTTATACTTGATTCATTTTTTATAATGTTTTTACCTATTTCTATTTCTACAAACGTAGCCTATTTCCTAGCCTAAATTAACCTAAAAATGTGTGTATATATATATATATATATATATATATATATATATATATATATATATATATATATTGTGACGGTAACGCGTTGGTGTTCGGCTGTTTAAGGCTAGGGGTATGGCCTCGTCACATAGTTATAAAAAAAAAATAGAAAAACTGGAACTTCGTCTGTGGTAAGGTAAGGAGAAGACACACAAAACACAAGTAAACTTTAACAATGAAATTTAATTACGTTAAATAAATCAAAACATGAAAATAATGCACAAACAAATTCTTATAATAAAATCAATGAATCAAAATAATAAGAATACTTAAATGACAAAATGAAAAGTTACGTTAAGGCAAAATAACAAGTGCAATACAAAAGGTAAGTGGGAGGTGCTGGAATATTGGCTTAAAGCCACCACCTCTCTCAGTACACGCTAACGTCTAGCTGGGAGGAGTGCTGGCTACGAAAGCACGGAACATTCTGAAGACTGATGTTGGGGCGACCCCAGACATCAGGTAGTATTGGGGGGCGAGTGCAGGTGCAGCCAGACCGGCGACCAATCAGCGGAGCCGTAGCGATCAACGGGTAGTTTGGTGGTTGGAGTTCGAACAGGTGGCTGCTGCATACGTTTCTGCTCACCCTGGCAAGCCTTTGCTGGTGGTGTTGTCGTTGTTGGACATTTCTTCCATAGTCTTTTTATATAATTGTGGAGACGTAATTTTGGAGGGAAGAGCAGGCTCAATCTCTTGAAGGAGATTATCGTCACAACTCTCCCCCGAAGCCTGCGGTTCTGGAAGAAGTACGTCGTTATGTGGTGGAGTAATGGATGGAGTTGCTTCTACTTCATAAACTCTGGAGAGATCATGGGCTAAGATGTTGTCAGACTCTTGGTATAGCGTGTCTCCAGGTTGAATTTCTGCAGTTATCAAGCCCATAGTAGAAGACGTTGAGATGAGAAGTGGGCGTGCTGCAGGAGGTGTAGGGTGGTGTGGTCCGTATTGATGGTGGACCGAGCACTTTTCAGGTGTGGAGTGAAGTGCTGAAGCTTCAGGATGAGGAAGAGTAGCTCCTTGCCAATTGTTCCGTCGTTCCTTGTAGCAGTAGTCGCTGACAGGTGAATTCTTCTCGCCTCGTTGCTGCATCACGACACCACCATCGTCGGTACCATTGGAGTCGACATGGAGGATGTAGGGCTTATCTGACGAGGTGAGAGTGGAATTAGAAGAGGGCATAGGAGCACGAGTATTATCCTGAAAGCATTTGGGAAGATCATTAAGGATTTTGGAATTAGAAAGCGCCGACTCCTTGTCAGTGCTTTCGGGAGAAGAAGCCGGGATGGTCTCACTGTGGATGTAGGGTTCTGTGAAGGTAGAACAATTAATCAAGACAGTGGGAGGAGTACCATTATATTGCTTCAGGAGGTTGACGTGGCACAGCTGGGTCTTCCGCCGCCTATCTGGAGTCTCTATCACATAATTATTATTATTCCTGCACTCTTTGACGCAGTAGGGTCCTGAAAATCTGTTTTGTAAAGGTGAACCTGGGATAGGGAAATAAGCAAGGACGAAGTCTCCCGGCTTGAATTTTCTTACTTTGCTGGTCTGGTCGTAATGAGTCTTCATTCTCACCTGGGCTTTCAATAGATTATCATGGGCAAAGCGGTGGACTCTCTCTAGAATGTGCTGAAGGTTTTGAAGAAACTGGGGCACATTCTGATGCTCACTGAAGGTGGCATCTCTGAGAGAGTCTTTGAAAGCCTTAAGGGGAGTACGGCACTTACGGCCGTAGAGCATCTCATAAGGAGATACTCCTAGGGACTCATTGGGGAGACTTCTGAAAATACACATTATTAGGTCAATCTGCTTATCCCAATCCTTTGAGGTTTCACTACAAAACTTTTTCAAGAGTGCTTTGATGGTCTGATGACTACGTTCAAGAGAACCCTGTGAAGCAGGATGATAGGGGCTGGACAATACCTGTTTGATGTTGAACTCCTCCAGTGTCCTTTTGAAGAGATCACTGGTGAAGTTGGTGCCACAATCACTTTGAATCTCCCTGGGAAATCCGTATTGAGTGAAGATCTTCAGTAGATGTTTGATAACCGTAGCAGCCGTGATGTTCTTCACTGGAACTGCTATGGGAAATCTGGTGGTAGGACACAGGATGGTTAGGATGTAGGCGTTACCTGAACTGGTCCGAGGTAAAGGACCAACACAGTCTATTATGAGTCTGTGGAAAGGTTCCACAGGCACCTGTATGGGAATCAGTGGTGCTCTGGGAATGGAGACGTTCGGTTTGCCTGCCATCTGACATGTATGACACTGTTTTACGTACTGTTTGACGTTGTTTACCATACCTGGCCAGTAGTAGTCTTGACGAATCCCATGGTAAGTCTTGTTGAAGCCGTAGTGGGAGAATGCTCCATGGGCCAGGTGTAGAATAGTGGGCCGCAGGCTGGTGGGAATCACAAGTTGTTCGGTGTTGGCCCAATCGTCCTCCTCCTTCAGTTTACTGGGTCTATATCTGCGGTAGAGCAAGTCGTTCTCTAGGAAGAACCCAGGAATACTGTCGGGTTGAGTCTCAGCCTGGAAAAACAATGGTGTTAAAGTAAGATCTTCCCTCTGCAACTTACGGAACTCCAACTTGGTCAGATGCGGGGGTAGTTTCTGAGGGTCTTGAGGGACAGCGGTAGCAGTAGAGTCAGCTGGCTGTGGACGTGCGGCTTGTGCACGGGTGGTCACGAGAACCGGAGGAGAAACTTCATCACTCTCTTGAACCTCTGCTGGAACATACTCAAGAATAGGGTTACTTGGCACAGAGTTACACACCTGGGGATTGTCCATGACGATCAGGTTGGTCGGTTGCAGGTCTTCTGCCAAGTCGTTGCCTAGGAGAAGTTGCACTCCAGGCATGGGAAAAGGCTTTTCCCTGACGGCGACTTGGACTTCCCCGTTCACGTAGGGACAATCCAGGTGGACTCTGGCGAGAGGGTATGGAGTGGTAGCAGTGAGGTCAGTGATGAAGACGGTTTCCCCGGTGTAGACGATGTTGGGCACAGCCGACTTCAAGATGATCGATTGTAGAGCCGCTGTGTCCCTCAAGATCTTCAATTTGAAACGTCCCTCCGGATTTGAACCGTTGGCAGAGACAGTTCCAGTATACAGGTGGTTACTGAAAAGAGAAAGATCATTAACATCAACACCAACATTCATCACAGGCTTACCGGACTTAGGAGGAGTTGGTTTGGGTCGTTGTTGGTCAGTGGTTCCCTTGTATTGGGACTTACCACACTTGTCTATGGTATGTCCATAGAGTCTACAATACTTGCAGTACAGTTGTGAACCAGCTTGATCGGGGCTCACCTTCTCGTAACTGTACCACGACTTCTTACTGGAGGATGGTTCAGGTGTCAGCCGGTGGATGAGGCTGTAAGTGTCAGCCGACTTAGCACACTTCAGGTAGTCGGTTTCTTCTTTATCTGCTAAGTAGAGGCGGACAGGAGGCGGCACACGTCTCAAGAATTCTTCAACAAGCATCAGGTTGACGAGTTCTGTAAAAGTAGAGACATGTGCTGCTTCCAGCCATTTCATGAAATACCTCCGTTTCGTGTTAGCAAACTCGAGGAAGGTAGTGGTACTTGCCTTCAGGTGGTCACGGAATTTCCTTCTATAACTTTCGGTAGAGAGGAGGTAGGCGTCCAACACTGCTTGTTTCAGAGTGTAGTAGTCATTCTCAGACGCCAAAGTACTGAGTGTGACTGCAGCTCTACCTGTAAGATGGACTCTGAGAAGTGTGGCCCATTGGTCGACAGGCCAACTGAGTTGATTAGCAAGGGTTTCAAAGGTGGTAAAGAACACATCAACTTCTGCTTCTACAAAGGATGGCATTAACTTACTTGCATGTGATATATTAAAACTGACGGGAAGATTGGCAGTAGCTTGTTGGCGTTGAGCGAGGTGTGAAGTTTCCAACGTGTATTCCCGTTGACGACACTCAAAAGCCAGAGTCGCTTGTTGCTTGTCATGTTCACGTTGCATTTCCAACTCGCGTTGTTTGGTTTCAAGCTGTACTCGTTCACGTTCACGGAGTAATGCGACCTCACGTTCCTGGAGGGCGAGTCCGCGTTCTTGTTCTTCTCTTCGTATGGCAGCTGCTCGTTCTTGCTGTTCGAGGGCTTCCCTTTGCTGCTCACGTTCAATCTTGGCCAGCTCTAGTTTGAGTTTCAGCGTTGCCAAATCAGTTTTATCTGCAATATAGTAAGTTTCATGAGTTTCAGAGTCTATCTTACCTTGCTCTAAATAGTAATCCAGCAACAGGTTGTGTAGGTCATTTTTGTTGGCTTGGTAGGGAACTTCTAGTTGATACTCATGTGCAAGAGTTTGTAGTTCAGTCCTCTTGGCACGACTTAAAGTTCCTATTTCACCTGCTGGATTTGCACGGAAAGTTTGGAGACGAAACATGGTGAAATTAGCAAATAAAGGTACACGAATGTTCAATAATGAAATGTCAGAAACAGGACAACGTGGCAACTGGTACCTATCCTGTGTGATCTTTAACAATTAACGTTAAGTGAAAGATATTAAATGATTAAATGAAATCAAGGGCGCAGGAAATCTTGTACCCGGTACTCATGTAAGAGAATAAGGGCAAGAAAATCCTACTAACAAATGAAACAAAGTTTCGAAAACAAATGAAACAGTTAAATGCTTCAAAAGTAAAATTGGTAGTCCAAGGATGTAGGCATACCTTGCCAAGTCTCTATAGGACATAAAGCAAGTTTTTCCCACTGAATTTAATATGATACTTACAGAATTAGCGAACTTTTGTGCTCTGAAAAAATAAGCTAATTCCCTACCGTTGTATGTATCATCATCTCTGACTGACGTGTAGGGGTGCGAGGTGTCAACTGGTGACGAGAACTGCTGCTGAGGTCCCAAGTCAGCAACTAAAGTTCGAGCTAGAGGAACTATGGCCCTCTTTGTCCTCCTACAGTCAGATTGCAGAAGATTGGGTACTCTTGACCCGGGGCAGACCACAGTACCAGGGTACCAATATGATGATCTGTCAGAATGAGAAATATTCAAGGGACATAGATGGTAAATACGAGTAATAACATGGAGGGAGAGATGACCAATTAAGAGTATGACTGAGGCCTACAGTCACCACGTAATCCAAAGTTGTCTCACCTTCACTATATGTTACTCTCGTAATGCACAATACACCGCACCTTATAAAAAATGAAATTGAATGAAAAATAGTAAAGCTACGTTAACAAAGTTAAATACGCTTACCATAAATTACCACTTGGCACCAGTACCTGAGTGAAGCTCCTAGGACAGGCCCCCATATAACTTGTGACGGTAACGCGTTGGTGTTCGGCTGTTTAAGGCTAGGGGTATGGCCTCGTCACATAGTTATAAAAAAAAATAGAAAAACTGGAACTTCGTCTGTGGTAAGGTAAGGAGAAGACACACAAAACACAAGTAAACTTTAACAATGAAATTTTAATTACGTTAAATAAATCAAAACATGAAAATAATGCACAAACAAATATGTATAATAAAATCAATGAATCAAAATAATAAGAATACTTAAATGACAAAATGAAAAGTTACGTTAAGGCAAAATAACAAGTGCAATACAAAAGGTAAGTGGGAGGTGCTGGAATATTGGCTTAAAGCCACCACCTCTCTCAGTACACGCTAACGTCTAGCTGGGAGGAGTGCTGGCTACGAAAGCACGGAACATTCTGAAGACTGATGTTGGGGCGACCCCAGACATCAGGTAGTATTGGGGGGCGAGTGCAGGTGCAGCCAGACCGGCGACCAATCAGCGGAGCCGTAGCGATCAACGGGTAGTTTGGTGGTTGGAGTTCGAACAGGTGGCTGCTGCATACGTTTCTGCTCACCCTGGCAAGCCTTTGCTGGTGGTGTTGTCGTTGTTGGACATTTCTTCCGTAGTCTTTTTATATAATTGTGGAGACGTAATTTTGGAGGGAAGAGCAGGCTCAATCTCTTGAAGGAGATTATCGTCACAATATATATATATATATATATATATATATATATATATATATATATATATATATATATATATATATTTAAATATATATATATATATATCAGTCGGTGGAATAATACAAATATTACACCTAACCAACCACAAAATAACCAACCTTAACTGTACCTTACCAACATACCCTAACCAATCAACCCTAACCAACCTAAGCTTACATATTATCTAAATTGCTTATTAAACCATAATTATGCTTGTTCTAACCTAAAATTCTAACCTCAAATTCTAACCTAATTCTAATTCTAACCTAATTCTAATTCTAACCAACCTAACCAGTCAAACAAACTAACCTAACCAACTTAAACTAACCAACCTAACCAATCATCTACCTAACCAACTAACCAACCTAACCAACCAACCTAATCAACCAACCTAACCAACCTAACCAACTAACCTAACCCACTTAACCAACCAACCTTAGCAACCAACCTAAGCAACCTAACCTAACCATCCAACCTAACCAACCAACCTAATCCACTTAACCAACCAACCTAAGCAACCTAACCTAACCATCCAACCCAACCCAACCTAACCAACCTAACCTAACCAACCTAACCTAATCTAACCAACCAATCTAACCAACCAACCTAACCTAACCTAACCTAACCTAACCAACCAACCTAACCAACCAACCTAACCGACCTATATTGGTCGGTTCCTATGAAATGAACCGAAATGGAGCCGAAAATGGTCGGTTCCTATGAAATGTTCCTATGAAATGAATGTAGGGTGGGGCTCCTAACCTAACCTAACCAACCAACCTAATCCACTTAACCAACCAACCTAAGCAACCTAACCTAACCATCCAACCCAACCCAACCTAACCAACCTAACCTAACCAACCAACCTAACCAACCTAACCTAACCAACCTAACCTAACCTAACCAACCTAACCTAACCTAACCAACCTAACCTAATCTAACCAACCTAACCTAACCTAACCAACCTAACCTAACCTAACCAACCAACCAACCTAAGCAACCAACCTAACCAACCTAACCTAACCAACCTAACCTAACCTAACCAACCTAACCTAACCTAACCTAACCTAACCAACCTAACCTAACCAACCTAACCTAACCTAACCAACCTAACCTAACCAACCTAACCTAACCTAACCAACCAACCAACCTAAGCAACCAACCTAACCAACCTAAGCAACCAACCTAACCAACCTAAGCAACCTAACCAGCCTTAGCAACCTAACCAACCTAAGCAACCTAACCAACCTAAGCAACCTAAGCAACCTAACCAACCTAAGCAACCTAAGCAACCTAACCTAATCAACCAACCTAACCTAATCAACCTAACCTAAGCAACCTAACCTAACCAACCTAACCTAAGCAACCTAACCTAACCAACCAACCTACTTAACCAACCTAACCTAACCAACCTAACCTAACCTAACCAACCTAACCTAACCTCCCTTCTTAGTCCATGAGTGTCCGTGTGTGTGTCCGTGTGAGTGTCCGTGTCCGTGTATCCATGGGGTTTTGGGTCCAGGAAGCTATTTGTGTCGACCTAAATTGCCTCCCTTCTCCCCACCTGAAATCCAGGTGGATTGAAAGACCTGCCCGAGGTCAGTGGATCCAGGTATCCGTCCGTGGCCCCCCGGACTTCAACCCTTCCCCACATTCCAAGGAGTCGGTCAATCAATCTTCGGCTATCCAGAGAATCTATCGAAACTGATGCTCCTACAGGAGGGGACACACAGAGAAATCTGTGCCCTGTACTTGCAACCGTTCCGACAGGCTCGAACGCAGATCTATCCGGATTAGGAACTTGTTCTATCCGACTAGGCCACGCTGGAGTTGCCTTCTGAATCAAATTTGGCACTTGTATTTATATCTCATAGCAAGGTTAGTTAGTGTCTATTTATCAACAGTTGCAATGATTGAGATGTGAAGTTGTTAATTTGTGTTGACAGTTAGAAAGACCTGACAGCTTTATTTGATAAGGTTGCAGTCCCGTGAGGCAGTTTTATGAATGAATATTGGAGAATTTAGGCTAACTGACATGTGTGTGTGTGTGTGTGTGTGTGTGTGTTTAAAAGTATGTATTAATTAATAATTAGTGTGGTGTTTCCAAATGAGTTTGTGAATGGTAAACAAGCAATGCAATATCCAATATGTGCTATTTTAGGCCTCGTTCTGTAAAATACATGTTTTACTAGGGAAGGAAAATCCGGTTTGTTTTTTTCCCTCGTTTTATTTCAGGAATAAATAGCACATAGGCGAAGGACCGAAGGTTTTGGCTGGTTAAATATAGCGTTGTGGCCGCCATTTTCTGTGTTGGGCGGGGGGGGGGGGAGGGGGTGGGGGATGGAGGGGGCGGTATGGGGGATAGGGGGGGGGGGTTAGATGGTGGGGGAGAGGGGCCCTGAGGAGCTACCTTGGGAGGTGTTGGTGGGGGAGGGGGCAGGGGGAGAGGGGCCCTGAGGAGCTACCTTGGGAGGTGTTGTTGGTGGGGGGGGCGTTGGTGGGGGAGGGGGCAGGGGGAGAGGGGTCCTGAGGAGCTACCTTGGGAGGTGTTGTTGGTGGTGGGGGGGGGGGTTGTCAGTTAGATATTTAAATTTAATATTGTAAGATAGGTTATATAGGGCGAGGTGTTGAGGAAGGAATAAGAAAAGTGTTTGGGACTGAGTTAAGTGTATTAGTTGTTGTGATTGATGTTAGCAGGAAGGTAGGTGGTTGAAATGTGTAAAGATTTGTTAATGAGATCATTTGGTTAATAATGTAGGAATTAAGGGTAAGTGATCACTGGAGATAGATATTCAACAGTATATTAAGAGGCCAAGTTTTAGCATGTAGGTAGGCCGGCCGGCCGGCAGAGAGAGACAATGGACTGACAAACAGGTAGACGTTTTCTTCATGGATGGTAAACTATTATTAAAATGGCATGTACACATTTCCATGTGCGACATTCTTGTACACACACACACACACACACACACACACACACACACACACACACACACACACACACACACACACACACACTGACCCACAGAGACTGCCCAAATATGTATACTAACAGCAGCAGCAGTTGGTGTTCCCAGGCAGGTCACCCATCCAAGTACTAACCAAAGTCAACGGTGTTTAACCTGACAGATGTATGGGAGGAGACGCAGTGTTCTCAAGGTGAACACTTGGTAGGTAGGTAGTATGGCCGTTGCTATTGTATACAAGTAGTAAGTAATCACATGTGAGTGAGTGAGTGAGTCAGGATACTGGTAACTGCGGCGGGCGGGCAGGCAGGCGGAGGATACTCACACATAGCAGCCAATTCTCCATTAATGATAGTACTTATTGCAACTATTTAGTCAAATTAACCAACAACAAATGGACTACTACTACTACTACTACTGTTGCTCCAAAATAGAAATGTTGGGATGCCACCGCTGCCATTGATCTCGCACAAGTTGCTGCTGACAAATGACTCATCTTAGGCCTTGCATATGCTCTCTTAGGCTTCATTTAGTCAATAATTGTAACATCATTGAGTCGGGGGACAGGCAGACAGGCACTTTATACATGTTAGGCTTATAGTGGTCTCCAACACCCACCACCCCACAAGGTCCAACTAGTGACTAACCCTCACTCACTCACCACGCCCCAAGTAGCTAGCTTACTAACTCCTGGATACCTATTTACTGCTAGGTGAACAGAGACATTCGGTGATAGGAAAGGCTACCAACAACTACAGCCCTTTTTCTATTTCTATTTCTATTTCTACAAACCTAGTCTATTTCCTAGTCTAAACTAACCTAACCTAACCTCACCTAACCTAACCCAACCTAACCTAAGCTAATCTAACATAACCTAACCTAACTAACTCCTGGATACCTATTTACTGCTAGGTGAACAGAGACATTCGGTGATAGGAAAGGCTACTAACATTTACAGCCCTACTTCTACAAACCTACCCTAAACCAACCTAACCTAATCTAACCTAACCTAACCTAACCTAATCTAACCTAACCTAAGCTAATCTAACATAACCTAACCTAACTAACTCCTGGATACCTATTTACTGCTAGGTGAACAGAGACATTCGGTGATAGGAAAGGCTACTAACATTTACAGCCCTACTTCTACAAACCTACCCTAAACCAACCTAACCTAATCTAACCTAACCTAACCTAACCTAATCTAACCTAACCTAAGCTAATCTAACATAACCTAACCTAACTAACTCCTGGATACCTATTTACTGCTAGGTGAACAGAGACATTCGGTGATAGGAAAGGCTACTAACATTTACAGCCCTACTTCTACAAACCTACCCTAAACCAACCTAACCTAATCTAACCTAACCTAACCTAACCTAATCTAACCTAACCTAAGCTAATCTAACATAACCTAACCTAACTAACTCCTGGATACCTATTTACTGCTAGGTGAACAGAGGCATTCGGTGATAGGAAAGGCTACTAACATTTACAGCCCTACTTCTACAAACCTACCCTAAACCAACCTAACCTAATCTAACCTAACCTAACCAAACCTAATCTAACCTAACCTAATCTAACCTAAGCTAATCTAACATAACCTAACCTAACTAACTCCTGGATACCTATTTACTGCTAGGTGAACAGAGGCATTCGGTGATAGGAAAGGCTACCAACAATTACAGCCCTACTTCTACAAACCTACCCTAAACCAACCTAGCCTAATCTAACCTAATCTAACCTAACCTAACCCTAACCTAATCTAACCTAAGCTAATCTAACATAACCTAACCTAACTAACTCCTGGATACCTATTTACTGCTAGGTGAACAGAAACATTCGGTGATAGGAAGCGCTACCAACAATTACAGCCCTATTTCTATTTCTACAAACCTAGCCTATTTCCTAGCCTAAACTAACTTAACCTAATCTAACCTAACCTAACTAATTCCTGGATACTTACTTACTGCTAGGTGAACAGAGGCATTCGGTGATAGGAAACACTACCAACAACTACAGCCCTTTTTCCATTTCTATTTCTACAAACCTAGTCTATTTCCTAGTCTGAACTAACCTAACCTAACCTCACCTAACCTAACCTCACCTCACCTCACCTCACCTTACCTCACCTTACCTTTCCTCACCTAACATAATCTCACCTCACCTCACCGAATCTCACCTAACCTAACCTAACCTAACCTAACCTCACCTCACCTCACCTCACCTCACCTCACCTCACCTTTCCTCACTTAACATAATCTCACCTCACCTCACCAAAACCTCACCTCAGCAAACCTCACTTCACCTCACCTCACCTAACCTAAACCTCACCTAACCTAACCTCACCTAACCTCACCTCACCTAACCTAACTAACTCCTGGATACTTACTTACTGCTAGGTGAACAGAGGCATTCGGTGATAGGAAACGCTACCAAGAATTACATCCCTTTTTCTATTTCTATTTCTACAAACCTAGCCTATTTCCTAGCCAAAACTAACCTAACCTAATCTAACCTTACCTAACCTAACCTAACTAACTCCTGATCAACCAGGCTGTGACTCATACGTCAGGTTGCGAGCAGCCGCGTCTAACAGCCTTGTTGATCAGTCCAGCAACCATGAGGCCTGGTCGACGACCGGGCCGCGGGGACGCTAAGCCCCGAAAGCACCTCAAGGTACTCCTGGATACCTATTTACTGCTAGGTGAACAGAGGCATTCGATGATAGGAAAGATTACCAACAATTACAGCCCTTTTTCTATTTCTATTTCTACAAACCTAGTCTATTTCCTAGCCTAAACTAACCTAACCTAATCTAACCTAACCTAACTAACTCTTGGATACCTATTTACTGCTAGGTGAACAGAGGCATTCGGTGATAGGAAACGCTACCAACAATTACAGCCCTATTTCTATTTCTACAAATCTAGCCTATTTCCTAGCCTAACCTAATCTAATCTAATTAACTCCTGGATACTTACTTACTGCTAGGGTGAACAGGGCATTCGGTGATAGGAAACGCTACCAACATTTACAGCCCCTTTTCTATTTCTATTTTTACAAACCTAGCCTATTTCCTAGCCAAAACTAACCTAACCTAATCTAACCTTACCTAATCTAACCTTACCTAACCTAACTAACTCCTGATCAACCACGCTGTGACTCATACGTCAGGTTGCGAGCAGCCGCGTCTAACAGCCTTGTTGATCAGTCCAGCAACCATGAGGCCTGGTCGACGACCGGGCCGCGGGGACGCTAAGCCCCGAAAGCACCTCAAGGTACTCCTGGATACCTATTTACTGCTAGGTGAACAGAGGCATTCGGTGATAGGAAACGCTACCAACAATTACAGCCCTATTTCTTTTTCTACAAACCTAACCTATTTCCTAGCAATAACTAACCTAACCTAATCTAACCTAACCTAAATTAACTTAACCTAACCTTATCTAAACTAACCTAACTAACTAACTTCTGGATACCTATTTACTGCTAGGTGAATAGAGGCATTCGGTGATAGGAAACGCTACCTACAATTACAGCCCTCTTTCTATTACTATTTCTACAAACATAGCCCATTTCCTAGCCTAAAATAACCTAACCTAACCTAACCCTCCAAACCTAGCTTATTTCCTAGCCAAAACTAACCTAACCTAACCAACTCCTGGATACCTATTTACTGCTAGGTGAACAGAGGCATTCGGTGATAAGACACGTTACCTAAAATTCAAGCAATTTTTTTGTCTATTTTTTTATTGTTTTTAAATAATTTATAATTTATACTTGATTCATTTTTTATAATGTTTTTACCTATTTCTATTTCTACAAACGTAGCCTATTTCCTAGCCTAAATTAACCTAAAAATGTGTGTATATATATATATATATATATATATATATATATATATATATATATATATATATATATATATATATATATATATATATATATATATATATATATATATATTTTTAAATATATATATATATATATATATCAGTCGGTGGAATAATACAAATATTACACCTAACCAACCACAAAATAACCAACCTTAACTGTACCTTACCAACATACCCTAACCAATCAACCCTAACCAACCTAAGCTTACATATTATCTAAATTGCTTATTAAACCATAATTATGCTTGTTCTAACCTAAAATTCTAACCTCAAATTCTAACCTAATTCTAATTCTAACCTAATTCTAATTCTAACCTAATTCTAATTCTAACCAACCTAACCAGTCTAACAAACTAACCTAACCAACTTAAACTAACCAACCTAACCAATCATCTACCTAACCAACTAACCAACCTAACCAACCAACCTAATCAACCAACCTAACCAACCTAACCAACTAACCTAACCCACTTAACCAACCAACCTTAGCAACCAACCTAAGCAACCTAACCTAACCATCCAACCTAACCAACCAACCTAATCCACTTAACCAACCAACCTAAGCAACCTAACCTAACCATCCAACCCAACCCAACCTAAACAACCTAACCTAACCAACCTAACCTAATCTAACCAACCAATCTAACCAACCAACCTAACCTAACCTAACCTAACCTAACCAACCAACCTAACCAACCAACCTAACCGACCTATATTGGTCGGTTCCTATGAAATGAACCGAAATGGAGCCGAAAATGGTCGGTTCCTATGAAATGTTCCTATGAAATGAATGTAGGGTGGGGCTCCTAACCTAACCTAACCAACCAACCTAATCCACTTAACCAACCAACCTAAGCAACCTAACCTAACCATCCAACCCAACCCAACCTAACCAACCTAACCTAACCAACCAACCTAACCAACCTAACCTAACCAACCTAACCTAACCTAACCAACCTAACCTAACCTAACCAACCTAACCTAATCTAACCAACCTAACCTAACCTAACCAACCTAACCTAACCTAACCAACCAACCAACCTAAGCAACCAACCTAACCAACCTAACCTAACCAACCTAACCTAACCTAACCAACCTAACCTAACCTAACCTAACCTAACCAACCTAACCTAACCAACCTAACCTAACCTAACCAACCTAACCTAACCAACCTAACCTAACCTAACCAACCAACCAACCTAAGCAACCAACCTAACCAACCTAAGCAACCAACCTAACCAACCTAAGCAACCTAACCAGCCTTAGCAACCTAACCAACCTAAGCAACCTAACCAACCTAAGCAACCTAAGCAACCTAACCAACCTAAGCAACCTAACCTAATCAACCAACCTAACCTAATCAACCTAACCTAAGCAACCTAACCTAACCAACCTAACCTAAGCAACCTAACCTAACCAACCAACCTACTTAACCAACCTAACCTAACCAACCTAACCTAACCTAACCAACCTAACCTAACCTCCCTTCTTATTATCTGACACGAACCTTCGGTTCGTGTCAGAGTCCATGAGTGTCCGTGTGTGTGTCCGTGTGAGTGTCCGTGTCCGTGTATCCATGGGGTTTTGGGTCCAGGAAGCTATTTGTGTCGACCTAAATTGCCTCCCTTCTCCCCACCTGAAATCCAGGTGGATTGAAAGACCTGCCCGAGGTCAGTGGATCCAGGTATCCGTCCGTGGCCCCCCGGACTTCAACCCTTCCCCACATTCCAAGGAGTCGGTCAATCAATCTTCGGCTATCCAGAGAATCTATCGAAACTGATGCTCCTACAGGAGGGGACACACAGAGAAATCTGTGCCCTGTACTTGCAACCGTTCCGACAGGCTCGAACGCAGATCTATCCGGATTAGGAACTTGTTCTATCCGACTAGGCCACGCTGGAGTTGCCTTCTGAATCAAATTTGGCACTTGTATTTATATCTCATAGCAAGGTTAGTTAGTGTCTATTTATCAACAGTTGCAATGATTGAGATGTGAAGTTGTTAATTTGTGTTGACAGTTAGAAAGACCTGACAGCTTTATTTGATAAGGTTGCAGTCCCGTGAGGCAGTTTTATGAATGAATATTGGAGAATTTAGGCTAACTGACATGTGTGTGTGTGTGTGTGTGTGTGTGTGTTTAAAAGTATGTATTAATTAATAATTAGTGTGGTGTTTCCAAATGAGTTTGTGAATGGTAAACAAGCAATGCAATATCCAATATGTGCTATTTTAGGCCTCGTTCTGTAAAATACATGTTTTACTAGGGAAGGAAAATCCGGTTTGTTTTTTTCCCTCGTTTTATTTCAGGAATAAATAGCACATAGGCGAAGGACCGAAGGTTTTGGCTGGTTAAATATAGCGTTGTGGCCGCCATTTTCTGTGTTGGGCGGGGGGGGGGGGGGGAGGGGGTGGGGGATGGAGGGGGCGGTATGGGGGATAGGGGGGGGGGTTAGATGGTGGGGGAGAGGGGCCCTGAGGAGCTACCTTGGGAGGTGTTGTTGGTGGGGGGGGGGTTGGTGGGGGAGGGGGCAGGGGGAGAGGGGCCCTGAGGAGCTACCTTGGGAGGTGTTGTTGGTGGGGGGGGCGTTGGTGGGGGAGGGGGCAGGGGGAGAGGGGTCCTGAGGAGCTACCTTGGGAGGTGTTGTTGGTGGTGGGGGGGGGGGGTTGTCAGTTAGATATTTAAATTTAATATTGTAAGATAGGTTATATAGGGCGAGGTGTTGAGGAAGGAATAAGAAAAGTGTTTGGGACTGAGTTAAGTGTATTAGTTGTTGTGATTGATGTTAGCAGGAAGGTAGGTGGTTGAAATGTGTAAAGATTTGTTAATGAGATCATTTGGTTAATAATGTAGGAATTAAGGGTAAGTGATCACTGGAGATAGATATTCAACAGTATATTAAGAGGCCAAGTTTTAGCATGTAGGTAGGCCGGCCGGCCGGCAGAGAGAGACAATGGACTGACAAACAGGTAGACGTTTTCTTCATGGATGGTAAACTATTATTAAAATGGCATGTACACATTTCCATGTGCGACATTCTTGTACACACACACACACACACACACACACACACACACACACACACACACACACACACACACACACACTGACCCACAGAGACTGCCCAAATATGTATACTAACAGCAGCAGCAGTTGGTGTTCCCAGGCAGGTCACCCATCCAAGTACTAACCAAAGTCAACGGTGTTTAACCTGACAGATGTATGGGAGGAGACGCAGTGTTCTCAAGGTGAACACTTGGTAGGTAGGTAGTATGGCCGTTGCTATTGTATACAAGTAGTAAGTAATCACATGTGAGTGAGTGAGTGAGTCAGGATACTGGTAACTGCGGCGGGCGGGCAGGCAGGCGGAGGATACTCACACATAGCAGCCAATTCTCCATTAATGATAGTACTTATTGCAACTATTTAGTCAAATTAACCAACAACAAATGGACTACTACTACTACTACTACTGTTGCTCCAAAATAGAAATGTTGGGATGCCACCGCTGCCATTGATCTCGCACAAGTTGCTGCTGACAAATGACTCATCTTAGGCCTTGCATATGCTCTCTTAGGCTTCATTTAGTCAATAATTGTAACATCATTGAGTCGGGGGACAGGCAGACAGGCACTTTATACATGTTAGGCTTATAGTGGTCTCCAACACCCACCACCCCACAAGGTCCAACTAGTGACTAACCCTCACTCACTCACCACGCCCCAAGTAGCTAGCTTACTAACTCCTGGATACCTATTTACTGCTAGGTGAACAGAGACATTCGGTGATAGGAAAGGCTACCAACAACTACAGCCCTTTTTCTATTTCTATTTCTATTTCTACAAACCTAGTCTATTTCCTAGTCTAAACTAACCTAACCTAACCTCACCTAACCTAACCCAACCTAACCTAAGCTAATCTAACATAACCTAACCTAACTAACTCCTGGATACCTATTTACTGCTAGGTGAACAGAGACATTCGGTGATAGGAAAGGCTACTAACATTTACAGCCCTACTTCTACAAACCTACCCTAAACCAACCTAACCTAATCTAACCTAACCTAACCTAACCTAATCTAACCTAACCTAAGCTAATCTAACATAACCTAACCTAACTAACTCCTGGATACCTATTTACTGCTAGGTGAACAGAGACATTCGGTGATAGGAAAGGCTACTAACATTTACAGCCCTACTTCTACAAACCTACCCTAAACCAACCTAACCTAATCTAACCTAACCTAACCTAACCTAATCTAACCTAACCTAAGCTAATCTAACATAACCTAACCTAACTAACTCCTGGATACCTATTTACTGCTAGGTGAACAGAGACATTCGGTGATAGGAAAGGCTACTAACATTTACAGCCCTACTTCTACAAACCTACCCTAAACCAACCTAACCTAATCTAACCTAACCTAACCTAACCTAATCTAACCTAACCTAAGCTAATCTAACATAACCTAACCTAACTAACTCCTGGATACCTATTTACTGCTAGGTGAACAGAGGCATTCGGTGATAGGAAAGGCTACTAACATTTACAGCCCTACTTCTACAAACCTACCCTAAACCAACCTAACCTAATCTAACCTAACCTAACCAAACCTAATCTAACCTAACCTAATCTAACCTAAGCTAATCTAACATAACCTAACCTAACTAACTCCTGGATACCTATTTACTGCTAGGTGAACAGAGGCATTCGGTGATAGGAAAGGCTACCAACAATTACAGCCCTACTTCTACAAACCTACCCTAAACCAACCTAGCCTAATCTAACCTAACCTAACCCTAACCTAATCTAACCTAAGCTAATCTAACATAACCTAACCTAACTAACTCCTGGATACCTATTTACTGCTAGGTGAACAGAAACATTCGGTGATAGGAAGCGCTACCAACAATTACAGCCCTATTTCTATTTCTACAAACCTAGCCTATTTCC
Organism: Procambarus clarkii; assembly: GCF_040958095.1. Lineage (NCBI taxonomy): Eukaryota > Metazoa > Arthropoda > Malacostraca > Decapoda > Cambaridae > Procambarus > Procambarus clarkii. Next base: position 160,098 of record NW_027189345.1, read on the forward strand.
TAGCCTAAACTAACTTAACCTAATCTAACCTAACCTAACTAATTCCTGGATACTTACTTACTGCTAGGTGAACAGAGGCATTCGGTGATAGGAAACACTACCAACAACTACAGCCCTTTTTCCATTTCTATTTCTACAAACCTAGTCTATTTCCTAGTCTGAACTAACCTAACCTAACCTCACCTAACCTAACCTCACCTCACCTCACCTTACCTCACCTTACCTTTCCTCACCTAACATAATCTCACCTCACCTCACCGAATCTCACCTAACCTAACCTAACCTAACCTCACCTCACCTCACCTCACCTCACCTCACCTCACCTCACCTTTCCTCACTTAACATAATCTCACCTCACCTCACCAAAACCTCACCTCAGCAAACCTCACTTCACCTCACCTCACCTAACCTAAACCTCACCTAACCTAACCTCACCTAACCTCACCTCACCTAACCTAACTAACTCCTGGATACTTACTTACTGCTAGGTGAACAGAGGCATTCGGTGATAGGAAACGCTACCAAGAATTACATCCCTTTTTCTATTTCTATTTCTACAAACCTAGCCTATTTCCTAGCCAAAACTAACCTAACCTAATCTAACCTTACCTAACCTAACCTAACTAACTCCTGATCAACCAGGCTGTGACTCATACGTCAGGTTGCGAGCAGCCGCGTCTAACAGCCTTGTTGATCAGTCCAGCAACCATGAGGCCTGGTCGACGACCGGGCCGCGGGGACGCTAAGCCCCGAAAGCACCTCAAGGTACTCCTGGATACCTATTTACTGCTAGGTGAACAGAGGCATTCGATGATAGGAAAGATTACCAACAATTACAGCCCTTTTTCTATTTCTATTTCTACAAACCTAGTCTATTTCCTAGCCTAAACTAACCTAACCTAATCTAACCTAACCTAACTAACTCTTGGATACCTATTTACTGCTAGGTGAACAGAGGCATTCGGTGATAGGAAACGCTACCAACAATTACAGCCCTATTTCTATTTCTACAAATCTAGCCTATTTCCTAGCCTAACCTAATCTAATCTAATTAACTCCTGGATACTTACTTACTGCTAGGGTGAACAGAGGCATTCGGTGATAGGAAACGCTACCAACATTTACAGCCCCTTTTCTATTTCTATTTTTACAAACCTAGCCTATTTCCTAGCCAAAACTAACCTAACCTAATCTAACCTTACCTAATCTAACCTTACCTAACCTAACTAACTCCTGATCAACCACGCTGTGACTCATACGTCAGGTTGCGAGCAGCCGCGTCAAACAGCCTTGTTGATCAGTCCAGCAACCATGAGGCCTGGTCGACGACCGGGCCGCGGGGACGCTAAGCCCCGAAAGCACCTCAAGGTACTCCTGGATACCTATTTACTGCTAGGTGAACAGAGGCATTCGGTGATAGGAAACGCTACCAACAATTACAGCCCTATTTCTTTTTCTACAAACCTAACCTATTTCCTAGCAATAACTAACCTAACCTACTCTAACCTAACCTAAATTAACTTAACCTAACCTTATCTCAACTAACCTAACTAACTAACTTCTGGATACCTATTTACTGCTAGGTGAATAGAGGCATTCGGTGATAGGAAACGCTACCTACAATTACAGCCCTCTTTCTATTACTATTTCTACAAACATAGCCCATTTCCTAGCCTAAAATAACCTAACCTAACCTAACCCTCCAAACCTAGCTTATTTCCTAGCCAAAACTAACCTAACCTAACCAACTCCTGGATACCTATTTACTGCTAGGTGAACAGAGGCATTCGGTGATAGGAAACGCTACCAACATTTACAGCCCCTTTTCTATTTCTATTTTTACAAACCTAGCCTATTTCCTAGCCTAAATTAACCTAAAAATGTGTGTGTATATATATATATATATATATATATATATATATATATATATATATATATATATATATATATATATATATATATATATATATATATATATATATATTTAAATATATATATATATATATCAGTCGGTGGAATAATACAAATATTACACCTAACCAACCACAAAATAACCAACCTTAACTGTACCTTACCAACATACCCTAACCAATCAACCCTAACCAACCTAAGCTTACATATTATCTAAATTGCTTATTAAACCATAATTATGCTTGTTCTAACCTAAAATTCTAACCTCAAATTCTAACCTAATTCTAATTCTAACCTAATTCTAATTCTAACCAACCTAACCAGTCTAACAAACTAACCTAACCAACTTAAACTAACCAACCTAACCAATCATCTACCTAACCAACTAACCAACCTAACCAACCAACCTAATCAACCAACCTAACCAACCTAACCAACTAACCTAACCCACTTAACCAACCAACCTTAGCAACCAACCTAAGCAACCTAACCTAACCATCCAACCTAACCAACCAACCTAATCCACTTAACCAACCAACCTTAGCAACCAACCTAACCAACCAACCAACCAACCTAAGCAACCTAACCTAACCATCCAACCCAACCCAACCTAACCAACCTAACCTAACCAAACTAACCTAATCTAACCAACCAATCTAACCAACCAACCTAACCTAACCTAACCTAACCTAACCAACCAACCTAACCAACCAACCTAACCAACCAATCTAACCTAACCAACCAACCTAACCAACCTAACCTAACCAACCTAACCTAACCTAACCAACCTAACCTAACCTAACCAACCTAACCTAACCTAACCAACCTAACCTAACCTAACCAACCAACCAACCTAAGCAACCAACCTAACCAACCTAACCTAACCAACCTAACCTAACCTAACCAACCTAACCTAACCTAACCTAACCAACCTAACCTAACCAACCTAACCTAACCTAACCAACCTAACCTAACCAACCTAACCTAACCAACCAACCAACCTAAGCAACCAACCTAACCAACCTAAGCAACCTAACCAGCCTTAGCAACCTAACCAACCTAAGCAACCTAACCAACCTAAGCAACCTAAGCAACCTAACCAACCTAAGCAACCTAAGCAACCTAACCTAATCAACCAACCTAACCTAATCAACCTAACCTAAGCAACCTAACCTAACCAACCTAACCTAAGCAACCTAACCTAACCAACCAACCTACTTAACCAACCTAACCTAACCAACCTAACCTAACCTAACCAACCTAACCTAACCTCCCTTCTTATTATCTGACACGAACCTTCGGTTCGTGTCAGAGTCCATGAGTGTCCGTGTGTGTGTCCGTGTGAGTGTCCGTGTCCGTGTATCCATGGGGTTTTGGGTCCAGGAAGCTATTTGTGTCGACCCAAATTGCCTCCCTTCTCCCCACCTGAAATCCAGGTGGATTGAAAGACCTGCCCGAGGTCAGTGGATCCAGGTATCCGTCCGTGGCCCCCCGGACTTCAACCCTTCCCCACATTCCAAGGAGTCGGTCAATCAATCTTCGGCTATCCAGAGAATCTATCGAAACTGATGCTCCTACAGGAGGGGACACACAGAGAAATCTGTGCCCTGTACTTGCAACCGTTCCGACAGGCTCGAACGCAGATCTATCCGGATTAGGAACTTGTTCTATCCGACTAGGCCACGCTGGAGTTGCCTTCTGAATCAAATTTGGCACTTGTATTTATATCTCATAGCAAGGTTAGTTAGTGTCTATTTATCAACAGTTGCAATGATTGAGATGTGAAGTTGTTAATTTGTGTTGACAGTTAGAAAGACCTGACAGCTTTATTTGATAAGGTTGCAGTCCCGTGAGGCAGTTTTATGAATGAATATTGGAGAATTTAGGCTAACTGACATGTGTGTGTGTGTGTGTGTGTGTGTGTGTGTGTGTGTGTTTAAAAGTATGTATTAATTAATAATTAGTGTGGTGTTTCCAAATGAGTTTGTGAATGGTAAACAAGCAATGCAATATCCAATATGTGCTATTTTAGGCCTCGTTCTGTAAAATACATGTTTTACTAGGGAAGGAAAATCCGGTTTGTTTTTTTCCCTCGTTTTATTTCAGGAATAAATAGCACATAGGCGAAGGACCGAAGGTTTTGGCTGGTTAAATATAGCGTTGTGGCCGCCATTTTCTGTGTTGGGCTGGGGGGGGGGAGGGGGTGGGGGATGGAGGGGGCGGTATGGGGGATAGGGGGGGGGGGTTAGATGGTGGGGGAGAGGGGCCCTGAGGAGCTACCTTGGGAGGTGTTGTTGGTGGGGGGGGGGGGGTTGGTGGGGGAGGGGGCAGGGGGAGAGGGGCCCTGAGGAGCTACCTTGGGAGGTGTTGTTGGTGGGGGGGGCGTTGGTGGGGGAGGGGGCAGGGGGAGAGGGGTCCTGAGGAGCTTCCTTGGGAGGTGTTGTTGGTGGTGGGGGGGGGCAGGGGGAGAGGGGCCCTGAGGAGCTACCTTGGGAGGTGTTGTTGGTGGGGGAGGGGGCAGGGGGAGAGGGGCCCTGAGGAGCTACCTTGGGAGGTGTTGTTGGTGGGGGGGGCGTTGGTGGGGGAGGGGGCAGGGGGAGAGGGGTCCTGAGGAGCTACCTTGGGAGGTGTTGTTGGTGGTGGGGGGGGGGGTTGTCAGTTAGATATTTAAATTTAATATTGTAAGATAGGTTATATAGGGCGAGGTGTTGAGGAAGGAATAAGAAAAGTGTTTGGGACTGAGTTAAGTGTATTAGTTGTTGTGATTGATGTTAGCAGGAAGGTAGGTGGTTGAAATGTGTAAAGATTTGTTAATGAGATCATTTGGTTAATAATGTAGGAATTAAGGGTAAGTGATCACTGGAGATAGATATTCAACAGTATATTAAGAGGCCAAGTTTTAGCATGTAGGTAGGCCGGCCGGCCGGCAGAGAGAGACAATGGACTGACAAACAGGTAGACGTTTTCTTCATGGATGGTAAACTATTATTAAAATGGCATGTACACATTTCCATGTGCGACATTCTTGTACACACACACACACACACACACACACACACACACACACACACACACACACACACACACACACACACACACACACACACACACACACACACTGACCCACAGAGACTGCCCAAATATGTATACTAACAGCAGCAGCAGTTGGTGTTCCCAGGCAGGTCACCCATCCAAGTACTAACCAAAGTCAACGGTGTTTAACCTGACAGATGTATGGGAGGAGACGCAGTGTTCTCAAGGTGAACACTTGGTAGGTAGGTAGTATGGCCGTTGCTATTGTATACAAGTAGTAAGTAATCACATGTGAGTGAGTGAGTGAGTCAGGATACTGGTAACTGCGGCGGGCGGGCAGGCAGGCGGAGGATACTCACACATAGCAGCCAATTCTCCATTAATGATAGTACTTATTGCAACTATTTAGTCAAATTAACCAACAACAAATGGACTACTACTACTACTACTACTGTTGCTCCAAAATAGAAATGTTGGGATGCCACCGCTGCCATTGATCTCGCACAAGTTGCTGCTGAAAAATGACTCATCTTAGGCCTTGCATATGCTCTCTTAGGCTTCATTTAGTCAATAATTGTAACATCATTGAGTCGGGGGACAGGCAGACAGGCACTTTATACATGTTAGGCTTATAGTGGTCTCCAACACCCACCACCCCACAAGGTCCAACTAGTGACTAACCCTCACTCACTCACCACGCCCCAAGTAGCTAGCTTACTAACTCCTGGATACCTATTTACTGCTAGGTGAACAGAGACATTCGGTGATAGGAAAGGCTACCAACAACTACAGCCCTTTTTCTATTTCTATTTCTATTTCTACAAACCTAGTCTATTTCCTAGTCTAAACTAACCTAACCTAACCTCACCTAACCTAACCCAACCTAACCTAAGCTAATCTAACATAACCTAACCTAACTAACTCCTGGATACCTATTTACTGCTAGGTGAACAGAGACATTCGGTGATAGGAAAGGCTACTAACATTTACAGCCCTACTTCTACAAACCTACCCTAAACCAACCTAACCTAATCTAACCTAACCTAACCTAACCTAATCTAACCTAACCTAAGCTAATCTAACATAACCTAACCTAACTAACTCCTGGATACCTATTTACTGCTAGGTGAACAGAGACATTCGGTGATAGGAAAGGCTACTAACATTTACAGCCCTACTTCTACAAACCTACCCTAAACCAACCTAACCTAATCTAACCTAACCTAACCTAACCTAATCTAACCTAACCTAAGCTAATCTAACATAACCTAACCTAACTAACTCCTGGATACCTATTTACTGCTAGGTGAACAGAGACATTCGGTGATAGGAAAGGCTACTAACATTTACAGCCCTACTTCTACAAACCTACCCTAAACCAACCTAACCTAATCTAACCTAACCTAACCTAACCTAATCTAACCTAACCTAAGCTAATCTAACATAACCTAACCTAACTAACTCCTGGATACCTATTTACTGCTAGGTGAACAGAGGCATTCGGTGATAGGAAAGGCTACTAACATTTACAGCCCTACTTCTACAAACCTACCCTAAACCAACCTAACCTAATCTAACCTAACCTAACCAAACCTAATCTAACCTAACCTAATCTAACCTAAGCTAATCTAACATAACCTAACCTAACTAACTCCTGGATACCTATTTACTGCTAGGTGAACAGAGGCATTCGGTGATAGGAAAGGCTACCAACAATTACAGCCCTACTTCTACAAACCTACCCTAAACCAACCTAGCCTAATCTAACCTAATCTAACCTAACCTAACCCTAACCTAATCTAACGTAAGCTAATCTAACATAACCTAACCTAACTAACTCCTGGATACCTATTTACTGCTAGGTGAACAGAAACATTCGGTGATAGGAAGCGCTACCAACAATTACAGCCCTATTTCTATTTCTACAAACCTAGCCTATTTCCTAGCCTAAACTAACTTAACCTAATCTAACCTAACCTAACTAATTCCTGGATACTTACTTACTGCTAGGTGAACAGAGGCATTCGGTGATAGGAAACACTACCAACAACTACAGCCCTTTTTCCATTTCTATTTCTACAAACCTAGTCTATTTCCTAGTCTGAACTAACCTAACCTAACCTCACCTAACCTAACCTCACCTCACCTCACCTTACCTCACCTTACCTTTCCTCACCTAACATAATCTCACCTCACCTCACCGAATCTCACCTAACCTAACCTAACCTAACCTCACCTCACCTCACCTCACCTCACCTCACCTCACCTCACCTTTCCTCACTTAACATAATCTCACCTCACCTCACCAAAACCTCACCTCAGCAAACCTCACTTCACCTCACCTCACCTAACCTAAACCTCACCTAACCTAACCTCACCTAACCTCACCTCACCTAACCTAACTAACTCCTGGATACTTACTTACTGCTAGGTGAACAGAGGCATTCGGTGATAGGAAACGCTACCAAGAATTACATCCCTTTTTCTATTTCTATTTCTACAAACCTAGCCTATTTCCTAGCCAAAACTAACCTAACCTAATCTAACCTTACCTAACCTAACCTAACTAACTCCTGATCAACCAGGCTGTGACTCATACGTCAGGTTGCGAGCAGCCGCGTCTAACAGCCTTGTTGATCAGTCCAGCAACCATGAGGCCTGGTCGACGACCGGGCCGCGGGGACGCTAAGCCCCGAAAGCACCTCAAGGTACTCCTGGATACCTATTTACTGCTAGGTGAACAGAGGCATTCGATGATAGGAAAGATTACCAACAATTACAGCCCTTTTTCTATTTCTATTTCTACAAACCTAGTCTATTTCCTAGCCTAAACTAACCTAACCTAATCTAACCTAACCTAACTAACTCTTGGATACCTATTTACTGCTAGGTGAACAGAGGCATTCGGTGATAGGAAACGCTACCAACAATTACAGCCCTATTTCTATTTCTACAAATCTAGCCTATTTCCTAGCCTAACCTAATCTAATCTAATTAACTCCTGGATACTTACTTACTGCTAGGGTGAACAGAGGCATTCGGTGATAGGAAACGCTACCAACATTTACAGCCCCTTTTCTATTTCTATTTTTACAAACCTAGCCTATTTCCTAGCCAAAACTAACCTAACCTAATCTAACCTTACCTAATCTAACCTTACCTAACCTAACTAACTCCTGATCAACCACGCTGTGACTCATACGTCAGGTTGCGAGCAGCCGCGTCTAACAGCCTTGTTGATCAGTCCAGCAACCATGAGGCCTGGTCGACGACCGGGCCGCGGGGACGCTAAGCCCCGAAAGCACCTCAAGGTACTCCTGGATACCTATTTACTGCTAGGTGAACAGAGGCATTCGGTGATAGGAAACGCTACCAACAATTACAGCCCTATTTCTTTTTCTACAAACCTAACCTATTTCCTAGCAATAACTAACCTAACCTACTCTAACCTAACCTAAATTAACTTAACCTAACCTTATCTCAACTAACCTAACTAACTAACTTCTGGATACCTATTTACTGCTAGGTGAATAGAGGCATTCGGTGATAGGAAACGCTACCTACAATTACAGCCCTCTTTCTATTACTATTTCTACAAACATAGCCCATTTCCTAGCCTAAAATAACCTAACCTAACCTAACCCTCCAAACCTAGCTTATTTCCTAGCCAAAACTAACCTAACCTAACCAACTCCTGGATACCTATTTACTGCTAGGTGAACAGAGGCATTCGGTGATAGGAAACGCTACCAACATTTACAGCTCCTTTTCTATTTCTATTTTTACAAACCTAGCCTATTTCCTAGCCTAAATTAACCTAAAAATGTGTGTGTATATATATATATATATATATATATATATATATATATATATATATATATATATATATATATATATATATATATTTAAATATATATATATATATATATCAGTCGGTGGAATAATACAAATATTACACCTAACCAACCACAAAATAACCAACCTTAACTGTACCTTACCAACATACCCTAACCAATCAACCCTAACCAACCTAAGCTTACATATTATCTAAATTGCTTATTAAACCATAATTATGCTTGTTCTAACCTAAAATTCTAACCTCAAATTCTAACCTAATTCTAATTCTAACCTAATTCTAATTCTAACCAACCTAACCAGTCTAACAAACTAACCTAACCAACTTAAACTAACCAACCTAACCAATCATCTACCTAACCAACTAACCAACCTAACCAACCAACCTAATCAACCAACCTAACCAACCTAACCAACTAACCTAACCCACTTAACCAACCAACCTTAGCAACCAACCTAAGCAACCTAACCTAACCATCCAACCTAACCAATCAACCTAATCCACTTAACCAACCAACCTTAGCAACCAACCTAACCAACCAACCAACCAACCTAAGCAACGTAACCTAACCATCCAACCCAACCCAACCTAACCAACCTAACCTAACCAAACTAACCTAATCTAACCAACCAATCTAACCAACCAACCTAACCTAACCTAACCTAACCTAACCAACCAACCTAACCAACCAACCTAACCAACCAATCTAACCTAACCAACCAACCTAACCAACCTAACCTAACCAACCTAACCTAACCTAACCAACCTAACCTAACCTAACCAACCTAACCTAACCTAACCAACCTAACCTAACCTAACCAACCAACCAACCTAAGCAACCAACCTAACCAACCTAACCTAACCAACCTAACCTAACCTAACCAACCTAACCTAACCTAACCTAACCAACCTAACCTAACCAACCTAACCTAACCTAACCAACCTAACCTAACCAACCTAACCTAACCAACCAACCAACCTAAGCAACCAACCTAACCAACCTAAGCAACCTAACCAGCCTTAGCAACCTAACCAACCTAAGCAACCTAACCAACCTAAGCAACCTAAGCAACCTAACCAACCTAAGCAACCTAAGCAACCTAACCTAATCAACCAACCTAACCTAATCAACCTAACCTAAGCAACCTAACCTAACCAACCTAACCTAAGCAACCTAACCTAACCAACCAACCTACTTAACCAACCTAACCTAACCAACCTAACCTAACCTAACCAACCTAACCTAACCTCCCTTCTTATTATCTGACACGAACCTTCGGTTCGTGTCAGAGTCCATGAGTGTCCGTGTGTGTGTCCGTGTGAGTGTCCGTGTCCGTGTATCCATGGGGTTTTGGGTCCAGGAAGCTATTTGTGTCGACCCAAATTGCCTCCCTTCTCCCCACCTGAAATCCAGGTGGATTGAAAGACCTGCCCGAGGTCAGTGGATCCAGGTATCCGTCCGTGGCCCCCCGGACTTCAACCCTTCCCCACATTCCAAGGAGTCGGTCAATCAATCTTCGGCTATCCAGAGAATCTATCGAAACTGATGCTCCTACAGGAGGGGACACACAGAGAAATCTGTGCCCTGTACTTGCAACCGTTCCGACAGGCTCGAACGCAGATCTATCCGGATTAGGAACTTGTTCTATCCGACTAGGCCACGCTGGAGTTGCCTTCTGAATCAAATTTGGCACTTGTATTTATATCTCATAGCAAGGTTAGTTAGTGTCTATTTATCAACAGTTGCAATGATTGAGATGTGAAGTTGTTAATTTGTGTTGACAGTTAGAAAGACCTGACAGCTTTATTTGATAAGGTTGCAGTCCCGTGAGGCAGTTTTATGAATGAATATTGGAGAATTTAGGCTAACTGACATGTGTGTGTGTGTGTGTGTGTGTGTGTGTGTGTGTGTTTAAAAGTATGTATTAATTAATAATTAGTGTGGTGTTTCCAAATGAGTTTGTGAATGGTAAACAAGCAATGCAATATCCAATATGTGCTATTTTAGGCCTCGTTCTGTAAAATACATGTTTTACTAGGGAAGGAAAATCCGGTTTGTTTTTTTCCCTCGTTTTATTTCAGGAATAAATAGCACATAGGCGAAGGACCGAAGGTTTTGGCTGGTTAAATATAGCGTTGTGGCCGCCATTTTCTGTGTTGGGCTGGGGGGGGGGAGGGGGTGGGGGATGGAGGGGGCGGTATGGGGGATAGGGGGGGGGGTTAGATGGTGGGGGAGAGGGGCCCTGAGGAGCTACCTTGGGAGGTGTTGTTGGTGGGGGGGGGGGGGGTTGGTGGGGGAGGGGGCAGGGGGAGAGGGGCCCTGAGGAGCTACCTTGGGAGGTGTTGTTGGTGGGGGGGGCGTTGGTGGGGGAGGGGGCAGGGGGAGAGGGGTCCTGAGGAGCTTCCTTGGGAGGTGTTGTTGGTGGTGGGGGGGGGCAGGGGGAGAGGGGCCCTGAGGAGCTACCTTGGGAGGTGTTGTTGGTGGGGGAGGGGGCAGGGGGAGAGGGGCCCTGAGGAGCTACCTTGGGAGGTGTTGTTGGTGGGGGGGGCGTTGGTGGGGGAGGGGGCAGGGGGAGAGGGGTCCTGAGGAGCTACCTTGGGAGGTGTTGTTGGTGGTGGGGGGGGGGGTTGTCAGTTAGATATTTAAATTTAATATTGTAAGATAGGTTATATAGGGCGAGGTGTTGAGGAAGGAATAAGAAAAGTGTTTGGGACTGAGTTAAGTGTATTAGTTGTTGTGATTGATGTTAGCAGGAAGGTAGGTGGTTGAAATGTGTAAAGATTTGTTAATGAGATCATTTGGTTAATAATGTAGGAATTAAGGGTAAGTGATCACTGGAGATAGATATTCAACAGTATATTAAGAGGCCAAGTTTTAGCATGTAGGTAGGCCGGCCGGCCGGCAGAGAGAGACAATGGACTGACAAACAGGTAGACGTTTTCTTCATGGATGGTAAACTATTATTAAAATGGCATGTACACATTTCCATGTGCGACATTCTTGTACACACACACACACACACACACACACACACACACACACACACACACACACACACACACTGACCCACAGAGACTGCCCAAATATGTATACTAACAGCAGCAGCAGTTGGTGTTCCCAGGCAGGTCACCCATCCAAGTACTAACCAAAGTCAACGGTGTTTAACCTGACAGATGTATGGGAGGAGACGCAGTGTTCTCAAGGTGAACACTTGGTAGGTAGGTAGTATGGCCGTTGCTATTGTATACAAGTAGTAAGTAATCACATGTGAGTGAGTGAGTGAGTCAGGATACTGGTAACTGCGGCGGGCGGGCAGGCAGGCGGAGGATACTCACACATAGCAGCCAATTCTCCATTAATGATAGTACTTATTGCAACTATTTAGTCAAATTAACCAACAACAAATGGACTACTACTACTACTACTACTGTTGCTCCAAAATAGAAATGTTGGGATGCCACCGCTGCCATTGATCTCGCACAAGTTGCTGCTGACAAATGACTCATCTTAGGCCTTGCATATGCTCTCTTAGGCTTCATTTAGTCAATAATTGTAACATCATTGAGTCGGGGGACAGGCAGACAGGCACTTTATACATGTTAGGCTTATAGTGGTCTCCAACACCCACCACCCCACAAGGTCCAACTAGTGACTAACCCTCACTCACTCACCACGCCCCAAGTAGCTAGCTTACTAACTCCTGGATACCTATTTACTGCTAGGTGAACAGAGACATTCGGTGATAGGAAAGGCTACCAACAACTACAGCCCTTTTTCTATTTCTATTTCTATTTCTACAAACCTAGTCTATTTCCTAGTCTAAACTAACCTAACCTAACCTCACCTAACCTAACCCAACCTAACCTAAGCTAATCTAACATAACCTAACCTAACTAACTCCTGGATACCTATTTACTGCTAGGTGAACAGAGACATTCGGTGATAGGAAAGGCTACTAACATTTACAGCCCTACTTCTACAAACCTACCCTAAACCAACCTAACCTAATCTAACCTAACCTAACCTAACCTAATCTAACCTAACCTAAGCTAATCTAACATAACCTAACCTAACTAACTCCTGGATACCTATTTACTGCTAGGTGAACAGAGACATTCGGTGATAGGAAAGGCTACTAACATTTACAGCCCTACTTCTACAAACCTACCCTAAACCAACCTAACCTAATCTAACCTAACCTAACCTAACCTAATCTAACCTAACCTAAGCTAATCTAACATAACCTAACCTAACTAACTCCTGGATACCTATTTACTGCTAGGTGAACAGAGACATTCGGTGATAGGAAAGGCTACTAACATTTACAGCCCTACTTCTACAAACCTACCCTAAACCAACCTAACCTAATCTAACCTAACCTAACCTAACCTAATCTAACCTAACCTAAGCTAATCTAACATAACCTAACCTAACTAACTCCTGGATACCTATTTACTGCTAGGTGAACAGAGGCATTCGGTGATAGGAAAGGCTACTAACATTTACAGCCCTACTTCTACAAACCTACCCTAAACCAACCTAACCTAATCTAACCTAACCTAACCAAACCTAATCTAACCTAACCTAATCTAACCTAAGCTAATCTAACATAACCTAACCTAACTAACTCCTGGATACCTATTTACTGCTAGGTGAACAGAGGCATTCGGTGATAGGAAAGGCTACCAACAATTACAGCCCTACTTCTACAAACCTACCCTAAACCAACCTAGCCTAATCTAACCTAATCTAACCTAACCTAACCCTAACCTAATCTAACCTAAGCTAATCTAACATAACCTAACCTAACTAACTCCTGGATACCTATTTACTGCTAGGTGAACAGAAACATTCGGTGATAGGAAGCGCTACCAACAATTACAGCCCTATTTCTATTTCTACAAACCTAGCCTATTTCCTAGCCTAAACTAACTTAACCTAATCTAACCTAACCTAACTAATTCCTGGATACTTACTTACTGCTAGGTGAACAGAGGCATTCGGTGATAGGAAACACTACCAACAACTACAGCCCTTTTTCCATTTCTATTTCTACAAACCTAGTCTATTTCCTAGTCTGAACTAACCTAACCTAACCTCACCTAACCTAACCTCACCTCACCTCACCTTACCTCACCTTACCTTTCCTCACCTAACATAATCTCACCTCACCTCACCGAATCTCACCTAACCTAACCTAACCTAACCTCACCTCACCTCACCTCACCTCACCTCACCTCACCTCACCTTTCCTCACTTAACATAATCTCACCTCACCTCACCAAAACCTCACCTCAGCAAACCTCACTTCACCTCACCTCACCTAACCTAAACCTCACCTAACCTAACCTCACCTAACCTCACCTCACCTAACCTAACTAACTCCTGGATACTTACTTACTGCTAGGTGAACAGAGGCATTCGGTGATAGGAAACGCTACCAAGAATTACATCCCTTTTTCTATTTCTATTTCTACAAACCTAGCCTATTTCCTAGCCAAAACTAACCTAACCTAATCTAACCTTACCTAACCTAACCTAACTAACTCCTGATCAACCAGGCTGTGACTCATACGTCAGGTTGCGAGCAGCCGCGTCTAACAGCCTTGTTGATCAGTCCAGCAACCATGAGGCCTGGTCGACGACCGGGCCGCGGGGACGCTAAGCCCCGAAAGCACCTCAAGGTACTCCTGGATACCTATTTACTGCTAGGTGAACAGAGGCATTCGATGATAGGAAAGATTACCAACAATTACAGCCCTTTTTCTATTTCTATTTCTACAAACCTAGTCTATTTCCTAGCCTAAACTAACCTAACCTAATCTAACCTAACCTAACTAACTCTTGGATACCTATTTACTGCTAGGTGAACAGAGGCATTCGGTGATAGGAAACGCTACCAACAATTACAGCCCTATTTCTATTTCTACAAATCTAGCCTATTTCCTAGCCTAACCTAATCTAATCTAATTAACTCCTGGATACTTACTTACTGCTAGGGTGAACAGAGGCATTCGGTGATAGGAAACGCTACCAACATTTACAGCCCCTTTTCTATTTCTATTTTTACAAACCTAGCCTATTTCCTAGCCAAAACTAACCTAACCTAATCTAACCTTACCTAATCTAACCTTACCTAACCTAACTAACTCCTGATCAACCACGCTGTGACTCATACGTCAGGTTGCGAGCAGCCGCGTCTAACAGCCTTGTTGATCAGTCCAGCAATCATGAGGCCTGGTCGACGACCGGGCCGCGGGGACGCTAAGCCCCGAAAGCACCTCAAGGTACTCCTGGATACCTATTTACTGCTAGGTGAACAGAGGCATTCGGTGATAGGAAACGCTACCAACAATTACAGCCCTATTTCTTTTTCTACAAACCTAACCTATTTCCTAGCAATAACTAACCTAACCTACTCTAACCTAACCTAAATTAACTTAACCTAACCTTATCTAAACTAACCTAACTAACTAACTTCTGGATACCTATTTACTGCTAGGTGAATAGAGGCATTCGGTGATAGGAAACGCTACCTACAATTACAGCCCTCTTTCTATTACTATTTCTACAAACATAGCCCATTTCCTAGCCTAAAATAACCTAACCTAACCTAACCCTCCAAACCTAGCTTATTTCCTAGCCAAAACTAACCTAACCTAACCAACTCCTGGATACCTATTTACTGCTAGGTGAACAGAGGCATTCGGTGATAGGAAACGCTACCAACATTTACAGCCCCTTTTCTATTTCTATTTTTACAAACCTAGCCTATTTCCTAGCCTAAATTAACCTAAAAATGTGTGTGTATATATATATATATATATATATATATATATATATATATATATATATATATATATATATATATATATATATATATTTAAATATATATATATATATATATCAGTCGGTGGAATAATACAAATATTACACCTAACCAACCACAAAATAACCAACCTTAACTGTACCTTACCAACATACCCTAACCAATCAACCCTAACCAACCTAAGCTTACATATTATCTAAATTGCTTATTAAACCATAATTATGCTTGTTCTAACCTAAAATTCTAACCTCAAATTCTAACCTAATTCTAATTCTAACCTAATTCTAATTCTAACCAACCTAACCAGTCTAACAAACTAACCTAACCAACTTAAACTAACCAACCTAACCAATCATCTACCTAACCAACTAACCAACCTAACCAACCAACCTAATCAACCAACCTAACCAACCTAACCAACTAACCGACCCACTTAACCAACCAACCTTAGCAACCAACCTAAGCAACCTAACCTAACCATCCAACCTAACCAACCAACCTAATCCACTTAACCAACCAACCTTAGCAACCAACCTAACCAACCAACCAACCAACCTAAGCAACCTAACCTAACCATCCAACCCAACCCAACCTAACCAACCTAACCTAACCAACCTAACCTAATCTAACCAACCAATCTAACCAACCAACCTAACCTAACCTAACCTAACCTAACCAACCAACCTAACCAACCAACCTAACCAACCAATCTAACCTAACCAACCAACCTAACCAACCTAACCTAACCAACCTAACCTAACCTAACCAACCTAACCTAACCTAACCAACCTAACCTAACCTAACCAACCTAACCTAACCTAACCAACCAACCAACCTAAGCAACCAACCTAACCAACCTAACCTAACCACCCTAACCTAACCTAACCAACCTAACCTAACCTAACCTAACCAACCTAACCTAACCAACCTAACCTAACCTAACCAGCCTAACCTAACCAACCTAACCTAACCTAACCCACCAACCAACCTAAGCAACCAACCTAAGCAACCAACCTAACCAACCTAAGCAACCTAACCAGCCTTAGCAACCTAACCAACCTAAGCAACCTAACCAACCTAAGCAACCTAAGCAACCTAACCAACCTAAGCAACCTAAGCAACCTAACCTAATCAACCAACCTAACCTAATCAACCTAACCTAAGCAACCTAACCTAACCAACCTAACCTAAGCAACCTAACCTAACCAACCAACCTACTTAACCAACCTAACCTAACCAACCTAACCTAACCTAACCAACCTAACCTAACCTCCCTTCTTATTATCTGACACGAACCTTCGGTTCGTGTCAGAGTCCATGAGTGTCCGTGTGTGTGTCCGTGTGAGTGTCCGTGTCCGTGTATCCATGGGGTTTTGGGTCCAGGAAGCTATTTGTGTGGACCCAAATTGCCTCCCTTCTCCCCACCTGAAATCCAGGTGGATTGAAAGACCTGCCCGAGGTCAGTGGATCCAGGTATCCGTCCGTGGCCCCCCGGACTTCAACCCTTCCCCACATTCCAAGGAGTCGGTCAATCAATCTTCGGCTATCCAGAGAATCTATCGAAACTGATGCTCCTACAGGAGGGGACACACAGAGAAATCTGTGCCCTGTACTTGCAACCGTTCCGACAGGCTCGAACGCAGATCTATCCGGATTAGGAACTTGTTCTATCCGACTAGGCCACGCTGGAGTTGCCTTCTGAATCAAATTTGGCACTTGTATTTATATCTCATAGCAAGGTTAGTTAGTGTCTATTTATCAACAGTTGCAATGATTGAGATGTGAAGTTGTTAATTTGTGTTGACAGTTAGAAAGACCTGACAGCTTTATTTGATAAGGTTGCAGTCCCGTGAGGCAGTTTTATGAATGAATATTGGAGAATTTAGGCTAACTGACATGTGTGTGTGTGTGTGTGTGTGTGTGTTTAAAAGTATGTATTAATTAATAATTAGTGTGGTGTTTCCAAATGAGTTTGTGAATGGTAAACAAGCAATGCAATATCCAATATGTGCTATTTTAGGCCTCGTTCTGTAAAATACATGTTTTACTAGGGAAGGAAAATCCGGTTTGTTTTTTTCCCTCGTTTTATTTCAGGAATAAATAGCACATAGGCGAAGGACCGAAGGTTTTGGCTGGTTAAATATAGCGTTGTGGCCGCCATTTTCTGTGTTGGGCTGGGGGGGGGAGGGGGTGGGGGATGGAGGGGGCGGTATGGGGGATAGGGGGGGGGGTTAGATGGTGGGGGAGAGGGGCCCTGAGGAGCTACCTTGGGAGGTGTTGTTGGTGGGGGGGGGGGGGTTGGTGGGGGAGGGGGCAGGGGGAGAGGGGCCCTGAGGAGCTACCTTGGGAGGTGTTGTTGGTGGGGGGGGCGTTGGTGGGGGAGGGGGCAGGGGGAGAGGGGTCCTGAGGAGCTTCCTTGGGAGGTGTTGTTGGTGGTGGGGGGGGCAGGGGGAGAGGGGCCCTGAGGAGCTACCTTGGGAGGTGTTGTTGGTGGGGGAGGGGGCAGGGGGAGAGGGGCCCTGAGGAGCTACCTAGGGAGGTGTTGTTGGTGGGGGAGGGGGCAGGGGGAGAGGGGCCCTGAGGAGCTACCTTGGGAGGTGTTGTTGGTGGGGGGGGCGTTGGTGGGGGAGGGGGCAGGGGGAGAGGGGTCCTGAGGAGCTACCTTGGGAGGTGTTGTTGGTGGTGGGGGGGGGGTTGTCAGTTAGATATTTAAATTTAATATTGTAAGATAGGTTATATAGGGCGAGGTGTTGAGGAAGGAATAAGAAAAGTGTTTGGGACTGAGTTAAGTGTATTAGTTGTTGTGATTGATGTTAGCAGGAAGGTAGGTGGTTGAAATGTGTAAAGATTTGTTAATGAGATCATTTGGTTAATAATGTAGGAATTAAGGGTAAGTGATCACTGGAGATAGATATTCAACAGTATATTAAGAGGCCAAGTTTTAGCAGGTAGGTAGGCCGACCGGCCGGCAGAGAGAGACAATGGACTGACAAACAGGTAGACGTTTTCTTCATGGATGGTAAACTATTATTAAAATGGCATGTACACATTTCCATGTGCGACATTCTTGTACACACACACACACACACACACACACACACACACACACACACACACACACACACTGACCCACAGAGACTGCCCAAATATGTATACTAACAGCAGCAGCAGTTGGTGTTCCCAGGCAGGTCACCCATCCAAGTACTAACCAAAGTCAACGGTGTTTAACCTGACAGATGTATGGGAGGAGACGCAGTGTTCTCAAGGTGATAGGTAGGTAGGTAGTATGGCCGTTGCTATTGTATACAAGTAGTAAGTAATCACATGTGAGTGAGTGAGTGAGTCAGGATACTGGTAACTGCGGCGGGCGGGCAGGCAGGCGGAGGATACTCACACATAGCAGCCAATTCTCCATTAATGATAGTACTTATTGCAACTATTTAGTCAAATTAACCAACAACAAATGGACTACTACTACTACTGTTGCTCCAAAATAGAAATGTTGGGATGCCACCGCTGCCATTGATCTCGCACAAGTTGCTGCTGACAAATGACTCATCTTAGGCCTTGCATATGCTCTCTTAGGCTTCATTTAGTCAATAATTGTAACATCATTGAGTCGGGGGACAGGCAGACAGGCACTTTATACATGTTAGGCTTATAGTGGTCTCCAACACCCACCACCCCACAAGGTCCAACTAGTGACTAACCCTCACTCACTCACCACGCCCCAAGTAGCTAGCTTACTAACTCCTGAATACCTATTTACTGCTAGGTGAACAGAGACATTCGGTGATAGGAAAGGCTACCAACAACTACAGCCCTTTTTCTATTTCTATTTCTATTTCTACAAACCTAGTCTATTTCCTAGTCTAAACTAACCTAACCTAACCTCACCTAACCTAACCCAACCTAACCTAGCTAATCTAACATAACCTAACCTAACTAACTCCTGGATACCTATTTACTGCTAGGTGAACAGAGACATTCGGTGATAGGAAAGGCTACTAACATTTACAGCCCTACTTCTACAAACCTACCCTAAACCAACCTAACCTAATCTAACCTAACCTAACCTAACCTAATCTAACCTAACCTAAGCTAATCTAACATAACCTAACCTAACTAACTCCTGGATACCTATTTACTGCTAGGTGAACAGAGACATTCGGTGATAGGAAAGGCTACTAACATTTACAGCCCTACTTCTACAAACCTACCCTAAACCAACCTAACCTAATCTAACCTAACCTAACCTAACCTAATCTACCCTAACCTAAGCTAATCTAACATAACCTAACCTAACTAACTCCTGGATACCTATTTACTGCTAGGTGAACAGAGACATTCGGTGATAGGAAAGGCTACTAACATTTACAGCCCTACTTCTACAAACCTACCCTAAACCAACCTAACCTAATCTAACCTAACCTAACCTAACCTAATCTAACCTAACCTAAGCTAATCTAACATAACCTAACCTAACTAACTCCTGGAAACCTATTTACTGCTAGGTGAACAGAGGCATTCGGTGATAGGAAAGGCTACTAACATTTACAGCCCTACTTCTACAAACCTACCCTAAACCAACCTAACCTAATCTAACCTAACCTAACCAAACCTAATCTAACCTAACCTAATCTAACCTAAGCTAATCTAACATAACCTAACCTAACTAACTCCTGGATACCTATTTACTGCTAGGTGAACAGAGGCATTCGGTGATAGGAAAGGCTACCAACAATTACAGCCCTACTTCTACAAACCTACCCTAAACCAACCTAGCCTAATCTAACCTAATCTAACCTAACCTAACCCTAACCTAATCTAACCTAAGCTAACCTAACATAACCTAACCTAACTAACTCCTGGATACCTATTTACTGCTAGGTGAACAGAAACATTCGGTGATAGGAAGCGCTACCAACAATTACAGCCCTATTTCTATTTCTACAAACCTAGCCTATTTCCTAGCCTAAACTAACTTAACCTAATCTAACCTAACCTAACTAATTCCTGGATACTTACTTACTGCTAGGTGAACAGAGGCATTCGGTGATAGGAAACACTACCAACAACTACAGCCCTTTTTCCATTTCTATTTCTACAAACCTAGTCTATTTCCTAGTCTGAACTAACCTAACCTAACCTCACCTAACCTAACCTCACCTCACCTCACCTCACCTTACCTCACCTTACCTTTCCTCACCTAACATAATCTCACCTCACCTCACCGAATCTCACCTAACCTCACCTCACCTCACATCACCTCACCTCACCTCACCTCACCTCACCTCACCTCACCTCACCTTTCCTCACTTAACATAATCTCACCTCACCTCACCAAAACCTCACCTCAGCAAACCTCACTTCACCTCACCTCACCTAACCTAAACCTCACCTAACCTAACCTCACCTAACCTCACCTCACCTAACCTAACTAACTCCTGGATACTTACTTACTGCTAGGTGAACAGAGGCATTCGGTGATAGGAAACGCTACCAAGAATTACATCCCTTTTTCTATTTCTATTTCTACAAACCTAGCCTATTTCCTAGCCAAAACTAACCTAACCTAATCTAACCTTACCTAACCTAACCTAACTAACTCCTGATCAACCAGGCTGTGACTCATACGTCAGGTTGCGAGCAGCCGCGTCTAACAGCCTTGTTGATCAGTCCAGCAACCATGAGGCCTGGTCGACGACCGGGCCGCGGGGACGCTAAGCCCCGAAAGCACCTCAAGGTACTCCTGGATACCTATTTACTGCTAGGTGAACAGAGGCATTCGATGATAGGAAAGATTACCAACAATTACAGCCCTTTTTCTATTTCTATTTCTACAAACCTAGTCTATTTCCTAGCCTAAACTAACCTAACCTAATCTAACCTAACCTAACTAACTCTTGGATACCTATTTACTGCTAGGTGAACAGAGGCATTCGGTGATAGGAAACGCTACCAACAATTACAGCCCTATTTCTATTTCTACAAATCTAGCCTATTTCCTAGCCTAACCTAATCTAATCTAATTAACTCCTGGATACTTACTTACTGCTAGGGTGAACAGAGGCATTCGGTGATAGGAAACGCTACCAACATTTACAGCCCCTTTTCTATTTCTATTTTTACAAACCTAGCCTATTTCCTAGCCAAAACTAACCTAACCTAATCTAACCTTACCTAATCTAACCTTACCTAACCTAACTAACTCCTGATCAACCACGCTGTGACTCATACGTCAGGTTGCGAGCAGCCGCGTCTAACAGCCTTGTTGATCAGTCCAGCAACCATGAGGCCTGGTCGACGACCGGGCCGCGGGGACGCTAAGCCCCGAAAGCACCTCAAGGTACTCCTGGATACCTATTTACTGCTAGGTGAACAGAGGCATTCGGTGATAGGAAACGCTACCAACAATTACAGCCCTATTTCTTTTTCTACAAACCTAACCTATTTCCTAGCAATAACTAACCTAACCTAATCTAACCTAACCTAAATTAACTTAACCTAACCTTATCTAAACTAACCTAACTAACTAACTTCTGGATACCTATTTACTGCTAGGTGAATAGAGGCATTCGGTGATAGGAAACGCTACCTACAATTACAGCCCTCTTTCTATTACTATTTCTACAAACATAGCCCATTTCCTAGCCTAAAATAACCTAACCTAACCTAACCCTCCAAACCTAGCTTATTTCCTAGCCAAAACTAACCTAACCTAACCAACTCCTGGATACCTATTTACTGCTAGGTGAACAGAGGCATTCGGTGATAAGACACGTTACCTAAAATTCAAGCAATTTTTTTTGTCTATTTTTTTATTGTTTTTAAATAATTTATAATTTATACTTGATTCATTTTTTATAATGTTTTTACCTATTTCTATTTCTACAAACGTAGCCTATTTCCTAGCCTAAATTAACCTAAAAATGTGTGTGTATATATATATATATATATATATATATATATATATATATATATATATATATATATATATATATATATATATATATATATATATATATATATATATTTAAATATATATATATATATATATCAGTCGGTGGAATAATACAAATATTACACCTAACCAACCACAAAATAACCAACCTTAACTGTACCTTACCAACATACCCTAACCAATCAACCCTAACCAACCTAAGCTTACATATTATCTAAATTGCTTATTAAACCATAATTATGCTTGTTCTAACCTAAAATTCTAACCTCAAATTCTAACCTAATTCTAATTCTAACCTAATTCTAATTCTAACCAACCTAACCAGTCTAACAAACTAACCTAACCAACTTAAACTAACCAACCTAACCAATCATCTACCTAACCAACTAACCAACCTAACCAACCAACCTAATCAACCAACCTAACCAACCTAACCAACTAACCTAACCCACTTAACCAACCAACCTTAGCAACCAACCTAAGCAACCTAACCTAACCATCCAACCTAACCAACCAACCTAATCCACTTAACCAACCAACCTAAGCAACCTAACCTAACCATCCAACCCAACCCAACCTAACCAACCTAACCTAACCAACCTAACCTAATCTAACCAACCAATCTAACCAACCAACCTAACCTAACCTAACCAACCAACCTAACCAACCAACCTAACCGACCAATCTAACCTAACCAACCAACCTAACCAACCTAACCTAACCAACCTAACCTAACCTAACCAACCTAACCTAACCAACCTAACCTAATCTAACCAACCTAACCTAACCTAACCAACCTAACCTAACCTAACCAACCAACCAACCTAAGCAACCAACCTAACCAACCTAACCTAACCAACCTAACCTAACCTAACCAACCTAACCTAACCTAACCTAACCTAACCAACCTAACCTAACCAACCTAACCTAACCTAACCAACCTAACCTAACCAACCTAACCTAACCTAACCAACCAACCAACCTAAGCAACCAACCTAACCAACCTAAGCAACCAACCTAACCAACCTAAGCAACCTAACCAGCCTTAGCAACCTAACCAACCTAAGCAACCTAACCAACCTAAGCAACCTAAGCAACCTAACCAACCTAAGCAACCTAAGCAACCTAACCTAATCAACCAACCTAACCTAATCAACCTAACCTAAGCAACCTAACCTAACCAACCTAACCTAAGCAACCTAACCTAACCAACCAACCTACTTAACCAACCTAACCTAACCAACCTAACCTAACCTAACCAACCTAACCTAACCTCCCTTCTTATTATCTGACACGAACCTTCGGTTCGTGTCAGAGTCCATGAGTGTCCGTGTGTGTGTCCGTGTGAGTGTCCGTGTCCGTGTATCCATGGGGTTTTGGGTCCAGGAAGCTATTTGTGTCGACCCAAATTGCCTCCCTTCTCCCCACCTGAAATCCAGGTGGATTGAAAGACCTGCCCGAGGTCAGTGGATCCAGGTATCCGTCCGTGGCCCCCCGGACTTCAACCCTTCCCCACATTCCAAGGAGTCGGTCAATCAATCTTCGGCTATCCAGAGAATCTATCGAAACTGATGCTCCTACAGGAGGGGACACACAGAGAAATCTGTGCCCTGTACTTGCAACCGTTCCGACAGGCTCGAACGCAGATCTATCCGGATTAGGAACTTGTTCTATCCGACTAGGCCACGCTGGAGTTGCCTTCTGAATCAAATTTGGCACTTGTATTTATATCTCATAGCAAGGTTAGTTAGTGTCTATTTATCAACAGTTGCAATGATTGAGATGTGAAGTTGTTAATTTGTGTTGACAGTTAGAAAGACCTGACAGCTTTATTTGATAAGGTTGCAGTCCCGTGAGGCAGTTTTATGAATGAATATTGGAGAATTTAGGCTAACTGACATGTGTGTGTGTGTGTGTGTGTGTGTTTAAAAGTATGTATTAATTAATAATTAGTGTGGTGTTTCCAAATGAGTTTGTGAATGGTAAACAAGCAATGCAATATCCAATATGTGCTATTTTAGGCCTCGTTCTGTAAAATACATGTTTTACTAGGGAAGGAAAATCCGGTTTGTTTTTTTCCCTCGTTTTATTTCAGGAATAAATAGCACATAGGCGAAGGACCGAAGGTTTTGGCTGGTTAAATATAGCGTTGTGGCCGCCATTTTCTGTGTTGGGCTGGGGGGGGGAGGGGGTGGGGGATGGAGGGGGCGGTATGGGGGATAGGGGGGGGGTTAGATGGTGGGGGAGAGGGGCCCTGAGGAGCTACCTTGGGAGGTGTTGTTGGTGGGGGGGGGGGGTTGGTGGGGGAGGGGGCAGGGGGAGAGGGGCCCTGAGGAGCTACCTTGGGAGGTGTTGTTGGTGGGGGGGGCGTTGGTGGGGGAGGGGGCAGGGGGAGAGGGGTCCTGAGGAGCTACCTTGGGAGGTGTTGTTGGTGGTGGGGGGGGGGTTGTCAGTTAGATATTTAAATTTAATATTGTAAGATAGGTTATATAGGGCGAGGTGTTGAGGAAGGAATAAGAAAAGTGTTTGGGACTGAGTTAAGTGTATTAGTTGTTGTGATTGATGTTAGCAGGAAGGTAGGTGGTTGAAATGTGTAAAGATTTGTTAATGAGATAATTTGGTTAATAATGTAGGAATTAAGGGTAAGTGATCACTGGAGATAGATATTCAACAGTATATTAAGAGGCCAAGTTTTAGCAGGTAGGTAGGCCGACCGGCCGGCAGAGAGAGACAATGGACTGACAAACAGGTAGACGTTTTCTTCATGGATGGTAAACTATTATTAAAATGGCATGTACACATTTCCATGTGCGACATTCTTGTACACACACACACACACACACACACACACACACACACACACACACACACTGACCCACAGAGACTGCCCAAATATGTATACTAACAGCAGCAGCAGTTGGTGTTCCCAGGCAGGTCACCCATCCAAGTACTAACCAAAGTCAACGGTGTTTAACCTGACAGATGTATGGGAGGAGACGCAGTGTTCTCAAGGTGATAGGTAGGTAGGTAGTATGGCCGTTGCTATTGTATACAAGTAGTAAGTAATCACATGTGAGTGAGTGAGTGAGTCAGGATACTGGTAACTGCGGCGGGCGGGCAGGCAGGCGGAGGATACTCACACATAGCAGCCAATTCTCCATTAATGATAGTACTTATTGCAACTATTTAGTCAAATTAACCAACAACAAATGGACTACTACTACTACTGTTGCTCCAAAATAGAAATGTTGGGATGCCACCGCTGCCATTGATCTCGCACAAGTTGCTGCTGACAAATGACTCATCTTAGGCCTTGCATATGCTCTCTTAGGCTTCATTTAGTCAATAATTGTAACATCATTGAGTCGGGGGACAGGCAGACAGGCACTTTATACATGTTAGGCTTATAGTGGTCTCCAACACCCACCACCCCACAAGGTCCAACTAGTGACTAACCCTCACTCACTCACCACGCCCCAAGTAGCTAGCTTACTAACTCCTGAATACCTATTTACTGCTAGGTGAACAGAGACATTCGGTGATAGGAAAGGCTACCAACAACTACAGCCCTTTTTCTATTTCTATTTCTATTTCTACAAACCTAGTCTATTTCCTAGTCTAAACTAACCTAACCTAACCTCACCTAACCTAACCCAACCTAACCTAGCTAATCTAACATAACCTAACCTAACTAACTCCTGGATACCTATTTACTGCTAGGTGAACAGAGACATTCGGTGATAGGAAAGGCTACTAACATTTACAGCCCTACTTCTACAAACCTACCCTAAACCAACCTAACCTAATCTAACCTAACCTAACCTAACCTAATCTAACCTAACCTAAGCTAATCTAACATAACCTAACCTAACTAACTCCTGGATACCTATTTACTGCTAGGTGAACAGAGACATTCGGTGATAGGAAAGGCTACTAACATTTACAGCCCTACTTCTACAAACCTACCCTAAACCAACCTAACCTAATCTAACCTAACCTAACCTAACCTAATCTACCCTAACCTAAGCTAATCTAACATAACCTAACCTAACTAACTCCTGGATACCTATTTACTGCTAGGTGAACAGAGACATTCGGTGATAGGAAAGGCTACTAACATTTACAGCCCTACTTCTACAAACCTACCCTAAACCAACCTAACCTAATCTAACCTAACCTAACCTAACCTAATCTAACCTAACCTAAGCTAATCTAACATAACCTAACCTAACTAACTCCTGGAAACCTATTTACTGCTAGGTGAACAGAGGCATTCGGTGATAGGAAAGGCTACTAACATTTACAGCCCTACTTCTACAAACCTACCCTAAACCAACCTAACCTAATCTAACCTAACCTAACCAAACCTAATCTAACCTAACCTAATCTAACCTAAGCTAATCTAACATAACCTAACCTAACTAACTCCTGGATACCTATTTACTGCTAGGTGAACAGAGGCATTCGGTGATAGGAAAGGCTACCAACAATTACAGCCCTACTTCTACAAACCTACCCTAAACCAACCTAGCCTAATCTAACCTAATCTAACCTAACCTAACCCTAACCTAATCTAACCTAAGCTAACCTAACATAACCTAACCTAACTAACTCCTGGATACCTATTTACTGCTAGGTGAACAGAAACATTCGGTGATAGGAAGCGCTACCAACAATTACAGCCCTATTTCTATTTCTACAAACCTAGCCTATTTCCTAGCCTAAACTAACTTAACCTAATCTAACCTAACCTAACTAATTCCTGGATACTTACTTACTGCTAGGTGAACAGAGGCATTCGGTGATAGGAAACACTACCAACAACTACAGCCCTTTTTCCATTTCTATTTCTACAAACCTAGTCTATTTCCTAGTCTGAACTAACCTAACCTAACCTCACCTAACCTAACCTCACCTCACCTCACCTCACCTTACCTCACCTTACCTTTCCTCACCTAACATAATCTCACCTCACCTCACCGAATCTCACCTAACCTAACCTCACCTCACCTCACCTCACCTCACCTCACCTCACCTCACCTCACCTTTCCTCACTTAACATAATCTCACCTCACCTCACCAAAACCTCACCTCAGCAAACCTCACTTCACCTCACCTCACCTAACCTAAACCTCACCTAACCTAACCTCACCTAACCTCACCTCACCTAACCTAACTAACTCCTGGATACTTACTTACTGCTAGGTGAACAGAGGCATTCGGTGATAGGAAACGCTACCAAGAATTACATCCCTTTTTCTATTTCTATTTCTACAAACCTAGCCTATTTCCTAGCCAAAACTAACCTAACCTAATCTAACCTTACCTAACCTAACCTAACTAACTCCTGATCAACCAGGCTGTGACTCATACGTCAGGTTGCGAGCAGCCGCGTCTAACAGCCTTGTTGATCAGTCCAGCAACCATGAGGCCTGGTCGACGACCGGGCCGCGGGGACGCTAAGCCCCGAAAGCACCTCAAGGTACTCCTGGATACCTATTTACTGCTAGGTGAACAGAGGCATTCGATGATAGGAAAGATTACCAACAATTACAGCCCTTTTTCTATTTCTATTTCTACAAACCTAGTCTATTTCCTAGCCTAAACTAACCTAACCTAATCTAACCTAACCTAACTAACTCTTGGATACCTATTTACTGCTAGGTGAACAGAGGCATTCGGTGATAGGAAACGCTACCAACAATTACAGCCCTATTTCTATTTCTACAAATCTAGCCTATTTCCTAGCCTAACCTAATCTAATCTAATTAACTCCTGGATACTTACTTACTGCTAGGGTGAACAGAGGCATTCGGTGATAGGAAACGCTACCAACATTTACAGCCCCTTTTCTATTTCTATTTTTACAAACCTAGCCTATTTCCTAGCCAAAACTAACCTAACCTAATCTAACCTTACCTAATCTAACCTTACCTAACCTAACTAACTCCTGATCAACCACGCTGTGACTCATACGTCAGGTTGCGAGCAGCCGCGTCTAACAGCCTTGTTGATCAGTCCAGCAACCATGAGGCCTGGTCGACGACCGGGGCCGCGGGGACGCTAAGCCCCGAAAGCACCTCAAGGTACTCCTGGATACCTATTTACTGCTAGGTGAACAGAGGCATTCGGTGATAGGAAACGCTACCTACAATTACAGCCCTCTTTCTATTACTATTTCTACAAACATAGCCCATTTCCTAGCCTAAAATAACCTAACCTAACCTAACCCTCCAAACCTAGCTTATTTCCTAGCCAAAACTAACCTAACCTAACCAACTCCTGGATACCTATTTACTGCTAGGTGAACAGAGGCATTCGGTGATAAGACACGTTACCTAAAATTCAAGCAATTTTTTTTGTCTATTTTTTTATTGTTTTTAAATAATTTATAATTTATACTTGATTCATTTTTATAATGTTTTTACCTATTTCTATTTCTACAAACGTAGCCTATTTCCTAGCCTAAATTAACCTAAAAATGTGTGTGTATATATATATATATATATATATATATATATATATATATATGTATATATATATATATATATATATATATATATATATATATATATATATATATATATTTAAATATATATATATATATATCAGTCGGTGGAATAATACAAATATTACACCTAACCAACCACAAAATAACCAACCTTAACTGTACCTTACCAACATACCCTAACCAATCAACCCTAACCAACCTAAGCTTACATATTATCTAAATTGCTTATTAAACCATAATTATGCTTGTTCTAACCTAAAATTCTAACCTCAAATTCTAACCTAATTCTAATTCTAACCTAATTCTAATTCTAACCAACCTAACCAGTCTAACAAACTAACCTAACCAACTTAAACTAACCAACCTAACCAATCATCTACCTAACCAACTAACCAACCTAACCAACCAACCTAATCAACCAACCTAACCAACCTAACCAACTAACCTAACCCACTTAACCAACCAACCTTAGCAACCAACCTAAGCAACCTAACCTAACCATCCAACCTAACCAACCAACCTAATCCACTTAACCAACCAACCTAAGCAACCTAACCTAACCATCCAACCCAACCCAACCTAACCTAACCAACCTAACCTAATCTAACCAACCAATCTAACCAACCAACCTAACCTAACCTAACCAACCAACCTAACCAACCAACCTAACCGACCAATCTAACCTAACCAACCAACCTAACCAACCTAACCTAACCAACCTAACCTAACCTAACCAACCTAACCTAACCTAACCAACCTAACCTAATCTAACCAACCTAACCTAACCTAACCAACCTAACCTAACCTAACCAACCAACCAACCTAAGCAACCAACCTAACCAACCTAACCTAACCAACCTAACCTAACCTAACCAACCAAACCTAACCTAACCTAACCTAACCAACCTAACCTAACCAACCTAACCTAACCTAACCAACCTAACCTAACCAACCTAACCAACCAACCAACCTAAGCAACCAACCTAACCAACCTAAGCAACCAACCTAACCAACCTAAGCAACCTAACCAGCCTTAGCAACCTAACCAACCTAAGCAACCTAACCAACCTAAGCAACCTAAGCAACCTAACCAACCTAAGCAACCTAAGCAACCTAACCTAATCAACCAACCTAACCTAATCAACCTAACCTAAGCAACCTAACCTAACCAACCTAACCTAAGCAACCTAACCTAACCAACCAACCTACTTAACCAACCTAACCTAACCAACCTAACCTAACCTAACCAACCTAACCTAACCTCCCTTCTTATTATCTGACACGAACCTTCGGTTCGTGTCAGAGTCCATGAGTGTCCGTGTGTGTGTCCGTGTGAGTGTCCGTGTCCGTGTATCCATGGGGTTTTGGGTCCAGGAAGCTATTTGTGTCGACCCAAATTGCCTCCCTTCTCCCCACCTGAAATCCAGGTGGATTGAAAGACCTGCCCGAGGTCAGTGGATCCAGGTATCCGTCCGTGGCCCCCCGGACTTCAACCCTTCCCCACATTCCAAGGAGTCGGTCAATCAATCTTCGGCTATCCAGAGAATCTATCGAAACTGATGCTCCTACAGGAGGGGACACACAGAGAAATCTGTGCCCTGTACTTGCAACCGTTCCGACAGGCTCGAACGCAGATCTATCCGGATTAGGAACTTGTTCTATCCGACTAGGCCACGCTGGAGTTGCCTTCTGAATCAAATTTGGCACTTGTATTTATATCTCATAGCAAGGTTAGTTAGTGTCTATTTATCAACAGTTGCAATGATTGAGATGTGAAGTTGTTAATTTGTGTTGACAGTTAGAAAGACCTGACAGCTTTATTTGATAAGGTTGCAGTCCCGTGAGGCAGTTTTATGAATGAATATTGGAGAATTTAGGCTAACTGACATGTGTGTGTGTGTGTGTTTAAAAGTATGTATTAATTAATAATTAGTGTGGTGTTTCCAAATGAGTTTGTGAATGGTAAACAAGCAATGCAATATCCAATATGTGCTATTTTAGGCCTCGTTCTGTAAAATACATGTTTTACTAGGGAAGGAAAATCCGGTTTGTTTTTTTCCCTCGTTTTATTTCAGGAATAAATAGCACATAGGCGAAGGACCGAAGGTTTTGGCTGGTTAAATATAGCGCTGTGGCCGCCATTTTCTGTGTTGGGCGGGGGGGGGGGGAGGGGGTGGGGGATGGAGGGGGCGGTATGGGGGATAGGGGGGGGGGGTTAGATGGTGGGGGAGAGGGGCCCTGAGGAGCTACCTTGGGAGGTGTTGTTGGTGGGGGGGGGTTGGTGGGGGAGGGGGCAGGGGGAGAGGGGCCCTGAGGAGCTACCTTGGGAGGTGTTGTTGGTGGGGGGGGCGTTGGTGGGGAGGGGGCAGGGGGAGAGGGGTCCTGAGGAGCTACCTTGGGAGGTGTTGTTGGTGGTGGGGGGGGGGGGTTGTCAGTTAGATATTTAAATTTAATATTGTAAGATAGGTTATATAGGGCGAGGTGTTGAGGAAGGAATAAGAAAAGTGTTTGGGACTGAGTTAAGTGTATTAGTTGTTGTGATTGATGTTAGCAGGAAGGTAGGTGGTTGAAATGTGTAAAGATTTGTTAATGAGATCATTTGGTTAATAATGTAGGAATTAAGGGTAAGTGATCACTGGAGATAGATATTCAACAGTATATTAAGAGGCCAAGTTTTAGCAGGTAGGTAGGCCGACCGGCCGGCAGAGAGAGACAATGGACTGACAAACAGGTAGACGTTTTCTTCATGGATGGTAAACTATTATTAAAATGGCATGTACACATTTCCATGTGCGACATTCTTGTACACACACACACACACACACACACACACACACACACACACACACTGACCCACAGAGACTGCCCAAATATGTATACTAACAGCAGCAGCAGTTGGTGTTCCCAGGCAGGTCACCCATCCAAGTACTAACCAAAGTCAACGGTGTTTAACCTGACAGATGTATGGGAGGAGACGCAGTGTTCTCAAGGTGATAGGTAGGTAGGTAGTATGGCCGTTGCTATTGTATACAAGTAGTAAGTAATCACATGTGAGTGAGTGAGTGAGTCAGGATACTGGTAACTGCGGCGGGCGGGCAGGCAGGCGGAGGATACTCACACATAGCAGCCAATTCTCCATTAATGATAGTACTTATTGCAACTATTTAGTCAAATTAACCAACAACAAATGGACTACTACTACTACTGTTGCTCCAAAATAGAAATGTTGGGATGCCACCGCTGCCATTGATCTCGCACAAGTTGCTGCTGACAAATGACTCATCTTAGGCCTTGCATATGCTCTCTTAGGCTTCATTTAGTCAATAATTGTAACATCATTGAGTCGGGGGACAGGCAGACAGGCACTTTATACATGTTAGGCTCATAGTGGTCTCCAACACCCACCACCCCACAAGGTCCAACTAGTGACTAACCCTCACTCACTCACCACGCCCCAAGTAGCTAGCTTACTAACTCCTGAATACCTATTTACTGCTAGGTGAACAGAGACATTCGGTGATAGGAAAGGCTACCAACAACTACAGCCCTTTTTCTATTTCTATTTCTATTTCTACAAACCTAGTCTATTTCCTAGTCTAAACTAACCTAACCTAACCTCACCTAACCTAACCCAACCTAACCTAGCTAATCTAACATAACCTAACCTAACTAACTCCTGGATACCTATTTACTGCTAGGTGAACAGAGACATTCGGTGATAGGAAAGGCTACTAACATTTACAGCCCTACTTCTACAAACCTACCCTAAACCAACCTAACCTAATCTAACCTAACCTAACCTAACCTAATCTAACCTAACCTAAGCTAATCTAACATAACCTAACCTAACTAACTCCTGGATACCTATTTACTGCTAGGTGAACAGAGACATTCGGTGATAGGAAAGGCTACTAACATTTACAGCCCTACTTCTACAAACCTACCCTAAACCAACCTAACCTAATCTAACCTAACCTAACCTAACCTAATCTACCCTAACCTAAGCTAATCTAACATAACCTAACCTAACTAACTCCTGGATACCTATTTACTGCTAGGTGAACAGAGACATTCGGTGATAGGAAAGGCTACTAACATTTACAGCCCTACTTCTACAAACCTACCCTAAACCAACCTAACCTAATCTAACCTAACCTAACCTAACCTAATCTAACCTAACCTAAGCTAATCTAACATAACCTAACCTAACTAACTCCTGGAAACCTATTTACTGCTAGGTGAACAGAGGCATTCGGTGATAGGAAAGGCTACTAACATTTACAGCCCTACTTCTACAAACCTACCCTAAACCAACCTAACCTAATCTAACCTAACCTAACCAAACCTAATCTAACCTAACCTAATCTAACCTAAGCTAATCTAACATAACCTAACCTAACTAACTCCTGGATACCTATTTACTGCTAGGTGAACAGAGGCATTCGGTGATAGGAAAGGCTACCAACAATTACAGCCCTACTTCTACAAACCTACCCTAAACCAACCTAGCCTAATCTAACCTAATCTAACCTAACCTAACCCTAACCTAATCTAACCTAAGCTAACCTAACATAACCTAACCTAACTAACTCCTGGATACCTATTTACTGCTAGGTGAACAGAAACATTCGGTGATAGGAAGCGCTACCAACAATTACAGCCCTATTTCTATTTCTACAAACCTAGCCTATTTCCTAGCCTAAACTAACTTAACCTAATCTAACCTAACCTAACTAATTCCTGGATACTTACTTACTGCTAGGTGAACAGAGGCATTCGGTGATAGGAAACACTACCAACAACTACAGCCCTTTTTCCATTTCTATTTCTACAAACCTAGTCTATTTCCTAGTCTGAACTAACCTAACCTAACCTCACCTAACCTAACCTCACCTCACCTCACCTCACCTTACCTCACCTTACCTTTCCTCACCTAACATAATCTCACCTCACCTCACCGAATCTCACCTAACCTAACCTCACCTCACCTCACCTCACCTCACCTCACCTCACCTCACCTTTCCTCACTTAACATAATCTCACCTCACCTCACCAAAACCTCACCTCAGCAAACCTCACTTCACCTCACCTCACCTAACCTAACCTAAACCTCACCTAACCTAACCTCACCTAACCTCACCTCACCTAACCTAACTAACTCCTGGATACTTACTTACTGCTAGGTGAACAGAGGCATTCGGTGATAGGAAACGCTACCAAGAATTACATCCCTTTTTCTATTTCTATTTCTACAAACCTAGCCTATTTCCTAGCCAAAACTAACCTAACCTAATCTAACCTTACCTAACCTAACCTAACTAACTCCTGATCAACCAGGCTGTGACTCATACGTCAGGTTGCGAGCAGCCGCGTCTAACAGCCTTGTTGATCAGTCCAGCAACCATGAGGCCTGGTCGACGACCGGGCCGCGGGGACGCTAAGCCCCGAAAGCACCTCAAGGTACTCCTGGATACCTATTTACTGCTAGGTGAACAGAGGCATTCGATGATAGGAAAGATTACCAACAATTACAGCCCTTTTTCTATTTCTACAAACCTAGTCTATTTCCTAGCCTAAACTAACCTAACCTAATCTAACCTAACCTAACTAACTCTTGGATACCTATTTACTGCTAGGTGAACAGAGGCATTCGGTGATAGGAAACGCTACCAACAATTACAGCCCTATTTCTATTTCTACAAATCTAGCCTATTTCCTAGCCTAACCTAATCTAATCTAATTAACTCCTGGATACTTACTTACTGCTAGGGTGAACAGAGGCATTCGGTGATAGGAAACGCTACCAACATTTACAGCCCCTTTTCTATTTCTATTTTTACAAACCTAGCCTATTTCCTAGCCAAAACTAACCTAACCTAATCTAACCTTACCTAATCTAACCTTACCTAACCTAACTAACTCCTGATCAACCACGCTGTGACTCATACGTCAGGTTGCGAGCAGCCGCGTCTAACAGCCTTGTTGATCAGTCCAGCAACCATGAGGCCTGGTCGACGACCGGGCCGCGGGGACGCTAAGCCCCGAAAGCACCTCAAGGTACTCCTGGATACCTATTTACTGCTAGGTGAACAGAGGCATTCGGTGATAGGAAACGCTACCAACAATTACAGCCCTATTTCTTTTTCTACAAACCTAACCTATTTCCTAGCAATAACTAACCTAACCTAATCTAACCTAACCTAAATTAACTTAACCTAACCTTATCTAAACTAACCTAACTAACTAACTTCTGGATACCTATTTACTGCTAGGTGAATAGAGGCATTCGGTGATAGGAAACGCTACCTACAATTACAGCCCTCTTTCTATTACTATTTCTACAAACATAGCCCATTTCCTAGCCTAAAATAACCTAACCTAACCTAACCCTCCAAACCTAGCTTATTTCCTAGCCAAAACTAACCTAACCTAACCAACTCCTGGATACCTATTTACTGCTAGGTGAACAGAGGCATTCGGTGATAAGACACGTTACCTAAAATTCAAGCAATTTTTTTTGTCTATTTTTTTATTGTTTTTAAATAATTTATAATTTATACTTGATTCATTTTTTATAATGTTTTTACCTATTTCTATTTCTACAAACGTAGCCTATTTCCTAGCCTAAATTAACCTAAAAATGTGTGTGTATATATATATATATATATATATATATATATATATATATATATATATATATATATATATATATATATATATATATATATATATATATATTTAAATATATATATATATATATCAGTCGGTGGAATAATACAAATATTACACCTAACCAACCACAAAATAACCAACCTTAACTGTACCTTACCAACATACCCTAACCAATCAACCCTAACCAACCTAAGCTTACATATTATCTAAATTGCTTATTAAACCATAATTATGCTTGTTCTAACCTAAAATTCTAACCTCAAATTCTAATCTAATTCTAATTCTAACCTAATTCTAATTCTAACCAACCTAACCAGTCTAACAAACTAACCTAACCAACTTAAACTAACCAACCTAACCAATCATCTACCTAACCAACTAACCAACCTAACCAACCAACCTAATCAACCAACCTAACCAACCTAACCAACTAACCTAACCCACTTAACCAACCAACCTTAGCAACCAACCTAAGCAACCTAACCTAACCATCCAACCTAACCAACCAACCTAATCCACTTAACCAACCAACCTAAGCAACCTAACCTAACCATCCAACCCAACCCAACCTAACCTAACCAACCTAACCTAATCTAACCAACCAATCTAACCAACCAACCTAACCTAACCTAACCAACCAACCTAACCAACCAACCTAACCGACCAATCTAACCTAACCAACCAACCTAACCAACCTAACCTAACCAACCTAACCTAACCTAACCAACCTAACCTAACCTAACCAACCTAACCTAATCTAACCAACCTAACCTAACCTAACCAACCTAACCTAACCTAACCAACCAACCAACCTAAGCAACCAACCTAACCAACCTAACCTAACCAACCTAACCTAACCTAACCAACCTAACCTAACCTAACCTAACCAACCTAACCTAACCAACCTAACCTAACCTAACCAACCTAACCTAACCAACCTAACCAACCAACCAACCTAAGCAACCAACCTAACCAACCTAAGCAACCAACCTAACCAACCTAAGCAACCTAACCAGCCTTAGCAACCTAACCAACCTAAGCAACCTAACCAACCTAAGCAACCTAAGCAACCTAACCAACCTAAGCAACCTAAGCAACCTAACCTAATCAACCAACCTAACCTAATCAACCTAACCTAAGCAACCTAACCTAACCAACCTAACCTAAGCAACCTAACCTAACCAACAAACCTACTTAACCAACCTAACCTAACCAACCTAACCTAACCTAACCAACCTAACCTAACCTCCCTTCTTATTATCTGACACGAACCTTCGGTTCGTGTCAGAGTCCATGAGTGTCCGTGTGTGTGTCCGTGTGAGTGTCCGTGTCCGTGTATCCATGGGGTTTTGGGTCCAGGAAGCTATTTGTGTCGACCCAAATTGCCTCCCTTCTCCCCACCTGAAATCCAGGTGGATTGAAAGACCTGCCCGAGGTCAGTGGATCCAGGTATCCGTCCGTGGCCCCCCGGACTTCAACCCTTCCCCACATTCCAAGGAGTCGGTCAATCAATCTTCGGCTATCCAGAGAATCTATCGAAACTGATGCTCCTACAGGAGGGGACACACAGAGAAATCTGTGCCCTGTACTTGCAACCGTTCCGACAGGCTCGAACGCAGATCTATCCGGATTAGGAACTTGTTCTATCCGACTAGGCCACGCTGGAGTTGCCTTCTGAATCAAATTTGGCACTTGTATTTATATCTCATAGCAAGGTTAGTTAGTGTCTATTTATCAACAGTTGCAATGATTGAGATGTGAAGTTGTTAATTTGTGTTGACAGTTAGAAAGACCTGACAGCTTTATTTGATAAGGTTGCAGTCCCGTGAGGCAGTTTTATGAATGAATATTGGAGAATTTAGGCTAACTGACATGTGTGTGTGTGTGTGTTTAAAAGTATGTATTAATTAATAATTAGTGTGGTGTTTCCAAATGAGTTTGTGAATGGTAAACAAGCAATGCAATATCCAATATGTGCTATTTTAGGCCTCGTTCTGTAAAATACATGTTTTACTAGGGAAGGAAAATCCGGTTTGTTTTTTTCCCTCGTTTTATTTCAGGAATAAATAGCACATAGGCGAAGGACCGAAGGTTTTGGCTGGTTAAATATAGCGCTGTGGCCGCCATTTTCTGTGTTGGGCGGGGGGGGGGGGAGGGGGTGGGGGATGGAGGGGGCGGTATGGGGGATAGGGGGGGGGGGGGTTAGATGGTGGGGGAGAGGGGCCCTGAGGAGCTACCTTGGGAGGTGTTGTTGGTGGGGGGGGGTTGGTGGGGGAGGGGGCAGGGGGAGAGGGGCCCTGAGGAGCTACCTTGGGAGGTGTTGTTGGTGGGGGGGGCGTTGGTGGGGGAGGGGGCAGGGGGAGAGGGGTCCTGAGGAGCTACCTTGGGAGGTGTTGTTGGTGGTGGGGGGGGGGGTTGTCAGTTAGATATTTAAATTTAATATTGTAAGATAGGTTATATAGGGCGAGGTGTTGAGGAAGGAATAAGAAAAGTGTTTGGGACTGAGTTAAGTGTATTAGTTGTTGTGATTGATGTTAGCAGGAAGGTAGGTGGTTGAAATGTGTAAAGATTTGTTAATGAGATCATTTGGTTAATAATGTAGGAATTAAGGGTAAGTGATCACTGGAGATAGATATTCAACAGTATATTAAGAGGCCAAGTTTTAGCAGGTAGGTAGGCCGACCGGCCGGCAGAGAGAGACAATGGACTGACAAACAGGTAGACGTTTTCTTCATGGATGGTAAACTATTATTAAAATGGCATGTACACATTTCCATGTGCGACATTCTTGTACACACACACACACACACACACACACACACACACACACACACACTGACCCACAGAGACTGCCCAAATATGTATACTAACAGCAGCAGCAGTTGGTGTTCCCAGGCAGGTCACCCATCCAAGTACTAACCAAAGTCAACGGTGTTTAACCTGACAGATGTATGGGAGGAGACGCAGTGTTCTCAAGGTGATAGGTAGGTAGGTAGTATGGCCGTTGCTATTGTATACAAGTAGTAAGTAATCACATGTGAGTGAGTGAGTGAGTCAGGATACTGGTAACTGCGGCGGGCGGGCAGGCAGGCGGAGGATACTCACACATAGCAGCCAATTCTCCATTAATGATAGTACTTATTGCAACTATTTAGTCAAATTAACCAACAACAAATGGACTACTACTACTACTGTTGCTCCAAAATAGAAATGTTGGGATGCCACCGCTGCCATTGATCTCGCACAAGTTGCTGCTGACAAATGACTCATCTTAGGCCTTGCATATGCTCTCTTAGGCTTCATTTAGTCAATAATTGTAACATCATTGAGTCGGGGGACAGGCAGACAGGCACTTTATACATGTTAGGCTTATAGTGGTCTCCAACACCCACCACCCCACAAGGTCCAACTAGTGACTAACCCTCACTCACTCACCACGCCCCAAGTAGCTAGCTTACTAACTCCTGAATACCTATTTACTGCTAGGTGAACAGAGACATTCGGTGATAGGAAAGGCTACCAACAACTACAGCCCTTTTTCTATTTCTATTTCTATTTCTACAAACCTAGTCTATTTCCTAGTCTAAACTAACCTAACCTAACCTCACCTAACCTAACCCAACCTAACCTAGCTAATCTAACATAACCTAACCTAACTAACTCCTGGATACCTATTTACTGCTAGGTGAACAGAGACATTCGGTGATAGGAAAGGCTACTAACATTTACAGCCCTACTTCTACAAACCTACCCTAAACCAACCTAACCTAATCTAACCTAACCTAACCTAACCTAATCTAACCTAACCTAAGCTAATCTAACATAACCTAACCTAACTAACTCCTGGATACCTATTTACTGCTAGGTGAACAGAGACATTCGGTGATAGGAAAGGCTACTAACATTTACAGCCCTACTTCTACAAACCTACCCTAAACCAACCTAACCTAATCTAACCTAACCTAACCTAACCTAATCTACCCTAACCTAAGCTAATCTAACATAACCTAACCTAACTAACTCCTGGATACCTATTTACTGCTAGGTGAACAGAGACATTCGGTGATAGGAAAGGCTACTAACATTTACAGCCCTACTTCTACAAACCTACCCTAAACCAACCTAACCTAATCTAACCAAACCTAACCTAACCTAATCTAACCTAACCTAAGCTAATCTAACATAACCTAACCTAACTAACTCCTGGAAACCTATTTACTGCTAGGTGAACAGAGGCATTCGGTGATAGGAAAGGCTACTAACATTTACAGCCCTACTTCTACAAACCTACCCTAAACCAACCTAACCTAATCTAACCTAACCTAACCAAACCTAATCTAACCTAACCTAATCTAACCTAAGCTAATCTAACATAACCTAACCTAACTAACTCCTGGATACCTATTTACTGCTAGGTGAACAGAGGCATTCGGTGATAGGAAAGGCTACCAACAATTACAGCCCTACTTCTACAAACCTACCCTAAACCAACCTAGCCTAATCTAACCTAATCTAACCTAACCTAACCCTAACCTAATCTAACCTAAGCTAACCTAACATAACCTAACCTAACTAACTCCTGGATACCTATTTACTGCTAGGTGAACAGAAACATTCGGTGATAGGAAGCGCTACCAACAATTACAGCCCTATTTCTATTTCTACAAACCTAGCCTATTTCCTAGCCTAAACTAACTTAACCTAATCTAACCTAACCTAACTAATTCCTGGATACTTACTTACTGCTAGGTGAACAGAGGCATTCGGTGATAGGAAACACTACCAACAACTACAGCCCTTTTTCCATTTCTATTTCTACAAACCTAGTCTATTTCCTAGTCTGAACTAACCTAACCTAACCTCACCTAACCTAACCTCACCTCACCTCACCTCACCTTACCTCACCTTACCTTTCCTCACCTAACATAATCTCACCTCACCTCACCGAATCTCACCTAACCTAACCTCACCTCACCTCACCTCACCTCACCTCACCTCACCTCACCTCACCTCACCTCACCTTTCCTCACTTAACATAATCTCACCTCACCTCACCAAAACCTCACCTCAGCAAACCTCACTTCACCTCACCTCACCTAACCTAAACCTCACCTAACCTAACCTCACCTAACCTCACCTCACCTAACCTAACTAACTCCTGGATACTTACTTACTGCTAGGTGAACAGAGGCATTCGGTGATAGGAAACGCTACCAAGAATTACATCCCTTTTTCTATTTCTATTTCTACAAACCTAGCCTATTT
Source organism: Procambarus clarkii (assembly GCF_040958095.1). NCBI lineage: Eukaryota > Metazoa > Arthropoda > Malacostraca > Decapoda > Cambaridae > Procambarus > Procambarus clarkii. The sequence goes on from NW_027189345.1 coordinate 201,140, forward strand.
CCTAGCCAAAACTAACCTAACCTAATCTAACCTTACCTAACCTAACCTAACTAACTCCTGATCAACCAGGCTGTGACTCATACGTCAGGTTGCGAGCAGCCGCGTCTAACAGCCTTGTTGATCAGTCCAGCAACCATGAGGCCTGGTCGACGACCGGGCCGCGGGGACGCTAAGCCCCGAAAGCACCTCAAGGTACTCCTGGATACCTATTTACTGCTAGGTGAACAGAGGCATTCGATGATAGGAAAGATTACCAACAATTACAGCCCTTTTTCTATTTCTATTTCTACAAACCTAGTCTATTTCCTAGCCTAAACTAACCTAACCTAATCTAACCTAACCTAACTAACTCTTGGATACCTATTTACTGCTAGGTGAACAGAGGCATTCGGTGATAGGAAACGCTACCAACAATTACAGCCCTATTTCTATTTCTACAAATCTAGCCTATTTCCTAGCCTAACCTAATCTAATCTAATTAACTCCTGGATACTTACTTACTGCTAGGGTGAACAGAGGCATTCGGTGATAGGAAACGCTACCAACATTTACAGCCCCTTTTCTATTTCTATTTTTACAAACCTAGCCTATTTCCTAGCCAAAACTAACCTAACCTAATCTAACCTTACCTAATCTAACCTTACCTAACCTAACTAACTCCTGATCAACCACGCTGTGACTCATACGTCAGGTTGCGAGCAGCCGCGTCTAACAGCCTTGTTGATCAGTCCAGCAACCATGAGGCCTGGTCGACGACCGGGCCGCGGGGACGCTAAGCCCCGAAAGCACCTCAAGGTACTCCTGGATACCTATTTACTGCTAGGTGAACAGAGGCATTCGGTGATAGGAAACGCTACCAACAATTACAGCCCTATTTCTTTTTCTACAAACCTAACCTATTTCCTAGCAATAACTAACCTAACCTAATCTAACCTAACCTAAATTAACTTAACCTAACCTTATCTAAACTAACCTAACTAACTAACTTCTGGATACCTATTTACTGCTAGGTGAATAGAGGCATTCGGTGATAGGAAACGCTACCTACAATTACAGCCCTCTTTCTATTACTATTTCTACAAACATAGCCCATTTCCTAGCCTAAAATAACCTAACCTAACCTAACCCTCCAAACCTAGCTTATTTCCTAGCCAAAACTAACCTAACCTAACCAACTCCTGGATACCTATTTACTGCTAGGTGAACAGAGGCATTCGGTGATAAGACACGTTACCTAAAATTCAAGCAATTTTTTTTGTCTATTTTTTTATTGTTTTTAAATAATTTATAATTTATACTTGATTCATTTTTTATAATGTTTTTACCTATTTCTATTTCTACAAACGTAGCCTATTTCCTAGCCTAAATTAACCTAAAAATGTGTGTGTATATATATATATATATATATATATATATATATATATATATATATATATATATATATATATATATATATATATATATATATATATATATATATATTTAAATATATATATATATATCAGTCGGTGGAATAATACAAATATTACACCTAACCAACCACAAAATAACCAACCTTAACTGTACCTTACCAACATACCCTAACCAATCAACCCTAACCAACCTAAGCTTACATATTACCTAAATTGCTTATTAAACCATAATTATGCTTGTTCTAACCTAAAATTCTAACCTCAAATTCTAACCTAATTCTAATTCTAACCTAATTCTAATTCTAACCAACCTAACCAGTCTAACAAACTAACCTAACCAACTTAAACTAACCAACCTAACCAATCATCTACCTAACCAACTAACCAACCTAACCAACCAACCTAATCAACCAACCTAACCAACCTAACCAACTAACCTAACCCACTTAACCAACCAACCTTAGCAACCAACCTAAGCAACCTAACCTAACCATCCAACCTAACCAACCAACCTAATCCACTTAACCAACCAACCTAAGCAACCTAACCTAACCATCCAACCCAACCCAACCTAACCAACCTAACCTAACCAACCTAACCTAATCTAACCAACCAATCTAACCAACCAACCTAACCTAACCTAACCAACCAACCTAACCAACCAACCTAACCGACCAATCTAACCTAACCAACCAACCTAACCAACCTAACCTAACCAACCTAACCTAACCTAACCAACCTAACCTAACCTAACCAACCTAACCTAATCTAACCAACCTAACCTAACCTAACCAACCTAACCTAACCTAACCAACCAACCAACCTAAGCAACCAACCTAACCAACCTAACCTAACCAACCTAACCTAACCTAACCAACCTAACCTAACCTAACCTAACCTAACCAACCTAACCTAACCAACCTAACCTAACCTAACCAACCTAACCTAACCAACCTAACCTAACCTAACCAACCAACCAACCTAAGCAACCAACCTAACCAACCTAAGCAACCAACCTAACCAACCTAAGCAACCTAACCAGCCTTAGCAACCTAACCAACCTAAGCAACCTAACCAACCTAAGCAACCTAAGCAACCTAACCAACCTAAGCAACCTAAGCAACCTAACCTAATCAACCAACCTAACCTAATCAACCTAACCTAAGCAACCTAACCTAACCAACCTAACCTAAGCAACCTAACCTAACCAACCAACCTACTTAACCAACCTAACCTAACCAACCTAACCTAACCTAACCAACCTAACCTAACCTCCCTTCTTATTATCTGACACGAACCTTCGGTTCGTGTCAGAGTCCATGAGTGTCCGTGTGTGTGTCCGTGTGAGTGTCCGTGTCCGTGTATCCATGGGGTTTTGGGTCCAGGAAGCTATTTGTGTCGACCCAAATTGCCTCCCTTCTCCCCACCTGAAATCCAGGTGGATTGAAAGACCTGCCCGAGGTCAGTGGATCCAGGTATCCGTCCGTGGCCCCCGGACTTCAACCCTTCCCCACATTCCAAGGAGTCGGTCAATCAATCTTCGGCTATCCAGAGAATCTATCGAAACTGATGCTCCTACAGGAGGGGACACACAGAGAAATCTGTGCCCTGTACTTGCAACCGTTCCGACAGGCTCGAACGCAGATCTATCCGGATTAGGAACTTGTTCTATCCGACTAGGCCACGCTGGAGTTGCCTTCTGAATCAAATTTGGCACTTGTATTTTATATCTCATAGCAAGGTTAGTTAGTGTCTATTTATCAACAGTTGCAATGATTGAGATGTGAAGTTGTTAATTTGTGTTGACAGTTAGAAAGACCTGACAGCTTTATTTGATAAGGTTGCAGTCCCGTGAGGCAGTTTTATGAATGAATATTGGAGAATTTAGGCTAACTGACATGTGTGTGTGTGTGTGTTTAAAAGTATGTATTAATTAATAATTAGTGTGGTGTTTCCAAATGAGTTTGTGAATGGTAAACAAGCAATGCAATATCCAATATGTGCTATTTTAGGCCTCGTTCTGTAAAATACATGTTTTACTAGGGAAGGAAAATCCGGTTTGTTTTTTTCCCTCGTTTTATTTCAGGAATAAATAGCACATAGGCCAAGGACCGAAGGTTTTGGCTGGTTAAATATAGCGCTGTGGCCGCCATTTTCTGTGTTGGGCGGGGGGGGGGGGAGGGGGTGGGGGATGGAGGGGGCGGTATGGGGATAGGGGGGGGGGGTTAGATGGTGGGGGAGAGGGGCCCTGAGGAGCTACCTTGGGAGGTGTTGTTGGTGGGGGGGGTTGGTGGGGGAGGGGGCAGGGGGAGAGGGGCCCTGAGGAGCTACCTTGGGAGGTGTTGTTGGTGGGGGGGCGTTGGTGGGGGAGGGGGCAGGGGGAGAGGGGTCCTGAGGAGCTACCTTGGGAGGTGTTGTTGGTGGTGGGGGGGGGGGTTGTCAGTTAGATATTTAAATTTAATATTGTAAGATAGGTTATATAGGGCGAGGTGTTGAGGAAGGAATAAGAAAAGTGTTTGGGACTGAGTTAAGTGTATTAGTTGTTGTGATTGATGTTAGCAGGAAGGTAGGTGGTTGAAATGTGTAAAGATTTGTTAATGAGATCATTTGGTTAATAATGTAGGAATTAAGGGTAAGTGATCACTGGAGATAGATATTCAACAGTATATTAAGAGGCCAAGTTTTAGCAGGTAGGTAGGCCGACCGGCCGGCAGAGAGAGACAATGGACTGACAAACAGGTAGACGTTTTCTTCATGGATGGTAAACTATTATTAAAATGGCATGTACACATTTCCATGTGCGACATTCTTGTACACACACACACACACACACACACACACACACACACACACACACACACTGACCCACAGAGACTGCCCAAATATGTATACTAACAGCAGCAGCAGTTGGTGTTCCCAGGCAGGTCACCCATCCAAGTACTAACCAAAGTCAACGGTGTTTAACCTGACAGATGTATGGGAGGAGACGCAGTGTTCTCAAGGTGATAGGTAGGTAGGTAGTATGGCCGTTGCTATTGTATACAAGTAGTAAGTAATCACATGTGAGTGAGTGAGTGAGTCAGGATACTGGTAACTGCGGCGGGCGGGCAGGCAGGCGGAGGATACTCACACATAGCAGCCAATTCTCCATTAATGATAGTACTTATTGCAACTATTTAGTCAAATTAACCAACAACAAATGGACTACTACTACTACTGTTGCTCCAAAATAGAAATGTTGGGATGCCACCGCTGCCATTGATCTCGCACAAGTTGCTGCTGACAAATGACTCATCTTAGGCCTTGCATATGCTCTCTTAGGCTTCATTTAGTCAATAATTGTAACATCATTGAGTCGGGGGACAGGCAGACAGGCACTTTATACATGTTAGGCTTATAGTGGTCTCCAACACCCACCACCCCACAAGGTCCAACTAGTGACTAACCCTCACTCACTCACCACGCCCCAAGTAGCTAGCTTACTAACTCCTGAATACCTATTTACTGCTAGGTGAACAGAGACATTCGGTGATAGGAAAGGCTACCAACAACTACAGCCCTTTTTCTATTTCTATTTCTATTTCTACAAACCTAGTCTATTTCCTAGTCTAAACTAACCTAACCTAACCTCACCTAACCTAACCCAACCTAACCTAGCTAATCTAACATAACCTAACCTAACTAACTCCTGGATACCTATTTACTGCTAGGTGAACAGAGACATTCGGTGATAGGAAAGGCTACTAACATTTACAGCCCTACTTCTACAAACCTACCCTAAACCAACCTAACCTAATCTAACCTAACCTAACCTAACCTAATCTAACCTAACCTAAGCTAATCTAACATAACCTAACCTAACTAACTCCTGGATACCTATTTACTGCTAGGTGAACAGAGACATTCGGTGATAGGAAAGGCTACTAACATTTACAGCCCTACTTCTACAAACCTACCCTAAACCAACCTAACCTAATCTAACCTAACCTAACCTAACCTAATCTACCCTAACCTAAGCTAATCTAACATAACCTAACCTAACTAACTCCTGGATACCTATTTACTGCTAGGTGAACAGAGACATTCGGTGATAGGAAAGGCTACTAACATTTACAGCCCTACTTCTACAAACCTACCCTAAACCAACCTAACCTAATCTAACCTAACCTAACCTAACCTAATCTAACCTAACCTAAGCTAATCTAACATAACCTAACCTAACTAACTCCTGGAAACCTATTTACTGCTAGGTGAACAGAGGCATTCGGTGATAGGAAAGGCTACTAACATTTACAGCCCTACTTCTACAAACCTACCCTAAACCAACCTAACCTAATCTAACCTAACCTAACCAAACCTAATCTAACCTAACCTAATCTAACCTAAGCTAATCTAACATAACCTAACCTAACTAACTCCTGGATACCTATTTACTGCTAGGTGAACAGAGGCATTCGGTGATAGGAAAGGCTACCAACAATTACAGCCCTACTTCTACAAACCTACCCTAAACCAACCTAGCCTAATCTAACCTAATCTAACCTAACCTAACCCTAACCTAATCTAACCTAAGCTAACCTAACATAACCTAACCTAACTAACTCCTGGATACCTATTTACTGCTAGGTGAACAGAAACATTCGGTGATAGGAAGCGCTACCAACAATTACAGCCCTATTTCTATTTCTACAAACCTAGCCTATTTCCTAGCCTAAACTAACTTAACCTAATCTAACCTAACCTAACTAATTCCTGGATACTTACTTACTGCTAGGTGAACAGAGGCATTCGGTGATAGGAAACACTACCAACAACTACAGCCCTTTTTCCATTTCTATTTCTTCAAACCTAGTCTATTTCCTAGTCTGAACTAACCTAACCTAACCTCACCTAACCTAACCTCACCTCACCTCACCTCACCTTACCTCACCTTACCTTTCCTCACCTAACATAATCTCACCTCACCTCACCGAATCTCACCTAACCTAACCTCACCTCACCTCACCTCACCTCACCTCACCTCACCTCACCTCACCTCACCTCACCTTTCCTCACTTAACATAATCTCACCTCACCTCACCAAAACCTCACCTCAGCAAACCTCACTTCACCTCACCTCACCTAACCTAAACCTCACCTAACCTAACCTCACCTAACCTCACCTCACCTAACCTAACTAACTCCTGGATACTTACTTACTGCTAGGTGAACAGAGGCATTCGGTGATAGGAAACGCTACCAAGAATTACATCCCTTTTTCTATTTCTATTTCTACAAACCTAGCCTATTTCCTAGCCAAAACTAACCTAACCTAATCTAACCTTACCTAACCTAACCTAACTAACTCCTGATCAACCAGGCTGTGACTCATACGTCAGGTTGCGAGCAGCCGCGTCTAACAGCCTTGTTGATCAGTCCAGCAACCATGAGGCCTGGTCGACGACCGGGCCGCGGGGACGCTAAGCCCCGAAAGCACCTCAAGGTACTCCTGGATACCTATTTACTGCTAGGTGAACAGAGGCATTCGATGATAGGAAAGATTACCAACAATTACAGCCCTTTTTCTATTTCTATTTCTACAAACCTAGTCTATTTCCTAGCCTAAACTAACCTAACCTAATCTAACCTAACCTAACTAACTCTTGGATACCTATTTACTGCTAGGTGAACAGAGGCATTCGGTGATAGGAAACGCTACCAACAATTACAGCCCTATTTCTATTTCTACAAATCTAGCCTATTTCCTAGCCTAACCTAATCTAATCTAATTAACTCCTGGATACTTACTTACTGCTAGGGTGAACAGAGGCATTCGGTGATAGGAAACGCTACCAACATTTACAGCCCCTTTTCTATTTCTATTTTTACAAACCTAGCCTATTTCCTAGCCAAAACTAACCTAACCTAATCTAACCTTACCTAATCTAACCTTACCTAACCTAACTAACTCCTGATCAACCACGCTGTGACTCATACGTCAGGTTGCGAGCAGCCGCGTCTAACAGCCTTGTTGATCAGTCCAGCAACCATGAGGCCTGGTCGACGACCGGGCCGCGGGGACGCTAAGCCCCGAAAGCACCTCAAGGTACTCCTGGATACCTATTTACTGCTAGGTGAACAGAGGCATTCGGTGATAGGAAACGCTACCAACAATTACAGCCCTATTTCTTTTTCTACAAACCTAACCTATTTCCTAGCAATAACTAACCTAACCTAATCTAACCTAACCTAAATTAACTTAACCTAACCTTATCTAAACTAACCTAACTAACTAACTTCTGGATACCTATTTACTGCTAGGTGAATAGAGGCATTCGGTGATAGGAAACGCTACCTACAATTACAGCCCTCTTTCTATTACTATTTCTACAAACATAGCCCATTTCCTAGCCTAAAATAACCTAACCTAACCTAACCCTCCAAACCTAGCTTATTTCCTAGCCAAAACTAACCTAACCTAACCAACTCCTGGATACCTATTTACTGCTAGGTGAACAGAGGCATTCGGTGATAAGACACGTTACCTAAAATTCAAGCAATTTTTTTTGTCTATTTTTTTATTGTTTTTAAATAATTTATAATTTATACTTGATTCATTTTTTATAATGTTTTTACCTATTTCTATTTCTACAAACGTAGCCTATTTCCTAGCCTAAATTAACCTAAAAATGTGTGTGTATATATATATATATATATATATATATATATATATATATATATATATATATATATATATATATATATATATATATATATATATATATATATATATATTTAAATATATATATATATATCAGTCGGTGGAATAATACAAATATTACACCTAACCAACCACAAAATAACCAACCTTAACTGTACCTTACCAACATACCCTAACCAATCAACCCTAACCAACCTAAGCTTACATATTATCTAAATTGCTTATTAAACCATAATTATGCTTGTTCTAACCTAAAATTCTAACCTCAAATTCTAACCTAATTCTAATTCTAACCTAATTCTAATTCTAACCAACCTAACCAGTCTAACAAACTAACCTAACCAACTTAAACTAACCAACCTAACCAATCATCTACCTAACCAACTAACCAACCTAACCAACCAACCTAATCAACCAACCTAACCAACCTAACCAACTAACCTAACCCACTTAACCAACCAACCTTAGCAACCAACCTAAGCAACCTAACCTAACCATCCAACCTAACCAACCAACCTAATCCACTTAACCAACCAACCTAAGCAACCTAACCTAACCATCCAACCCAACCCAACCTAACCAACCTAACCTAACCAACCTAACCTAATCTAACCAACCAATCTAACCAACCAACCTAACCTAACCTAACCAACCAACCTAACCAACCAACCTAACCGACCAATCTAACCTAACCAACCAACCTAACCAACCTAACCTAACCAACCTAACCTAACCTAACCAACCTAACCTAACCTAACCAACCTAACCTAATCTAACCAACCTAACCTAACCTAACCAACCTAACCTAACCTAACCAACCAACCAACCTAAGCAACCAACCTAACCAACCTAACCTAACCAACCTAACCTAACCTAACCAACCTAACCTAACCTAACCTAACCTAACCAACCTAACCTAACCAACCTAACCTAACCTAACCAACCTAACCTAACCAACCTAACCTAACCTAACCAACCAACCAACCTAAGCAACCAACCTAAGCAACCAACCTAACCAACCTAAGCAACCTAACCAGCCTTAGCAACCTAACCAACCTAAGCAACCTAACCAACCTAAGCAACCTAAGCAACCTAACCAACCTAAGCAACCTAAGCAACCTAACCTAATCAACCAACCTAACCTAATCAACCTAACCTAAGCAACCTAACCTAACCAACCTAACCTAAGCAACCTAACCTAACCAACCAACCTACTTAACCAACCTAACCTAACCAACCTATCCTAACCTAACCAACCTAACCTAACCTCCCTTCTTATTATCTGACACGAACCTTCGGTTCGTGTCAGAGTCCATGAGTGTCCGTGTGTGTGTCCGTGTGAGTGTCCGTGTCCGTGTATCCATGGGGTTTTGGGTCCAGGAAGCTATTTGTGTCGACCCAAATTGCCTCCCTTCTCCCCACCTGAAATCCAGGTGGATTGAAAGACCTGCCCGAGGTCAGTGGATCCAGGTATCCGTCCGTGGCCCCCCGGACTTCAACCCTTCCCCACATTCCAAGGAGTCGGTCAATCAATCTTCGGCTATCCAGAGAATCTATCGAAACTGATGCTCCTACAGGAGGGGACACACAGAGAAATCTGTGCCCTGTACTTGCAACCGTTCCGACAGGCTCGAACGCAGATCTATCCGGATTAGGAACTTGTTCTATCCGACTAGGCCACGCTGGAGTTGCCTTCTGAATCAAATTTGGCACTTGTATTTATATCTCATAGCAAGGTTAGTTAGTGTCTATTTATCAACAGTTGCAATGATTGAGATGTGAAGTTGTTAATTTGTGTTGACAGTTAGAAAGACCTGACAGCTTTATTTGATAAGGTTGCAGTCCCGTGAGGCAGTTTTATGAATGAATATTGGAGAATTTAGGCTAACTGACATGTGTGTGTGTGTGTGTTTAAAAGTATGTATTAATTAATAATTAGTGTGGTGTTTCCAAATGAGTTTGTGAATGGTAAACAAGCAATGCAATATCCAATATGTGCTATTTTAGGCCTCGTTCTGTAAAATACATGTTTTACTAGGGAAGGAAAATCCGGTTTGTTTTTTTCCCTCGTTTTATTTCAGGAATAAATAGCACATAGGCCAAGGACCGAAGGTTTTGGCTGGTTAAATATAGCGCTGTGGCCGCCATTTTCTGTGTTGGGCGGGGGGGGGGGGAGGGGGTGGGGGATGGAGGGGGCGGTATGGGGGATAGGGGGGGGGGTTAGATGGTGGGGGAGAGGGGCCCTGAGGAGCTACCTTGGGAGGTGTTGTTGGTGGGGGGGGGTTGGTGGGGGAGGGGGCAGGGGGAGAGGGGCCCTGAGGAGCTACCTTGGGAGGTGTTGTTGGTGGGGGGGGCGTTGGTGGGGGAGGGGGCAGGGGGAGAGGGGTCCTGAGGAGCTACCTTGGGAGGTGTTGTTGGTGGTGGGGGGGGGGGGTTGTCAGTTAGATATTTAAATTTAATATTGTAAGATAGGTTATATAGGGCGAGGTGTTGAGGAAGGAATAAGAAAAGTGTTTGGGACTGAGTTAAGTGTATTAGTTGTTGTGATTGATGTTAGCAGGAAGGTAGGTGGTTGAAATGTGTAAAGATTTGTTAATGAGATCATTTGGTTAATAATGTAGGAATTAAGGGTAAGTGATCACTGGAGATAGATATTCAACAGTATATTAAGAGGCCAAGTTTTAGCAGGTAGGTAGGCCGACCGGCCGGCAGAGAGAGACAATGGACTGACAAACAGGTAGACGTTTTCTTCATGGATGGTAAACTATTATTAAAATGGCATGTACACATTTCCATGTGCGACATTCTTGTACACACACACACACACACACACACACACACACACACACACACACACACTGACCCACAGAGACTGCCCAAATATGTATACTAACAGCAGCAGCAGTTGGTGTTCCCAGGCAGGTCACCCATCCAAGTACTAACCAAAGTCAACGGTGTTTAACCTGACAGATGTATGGGAGGAGACGCAGTGTTCTCAAGGTGATAGGTAGGTAGGTAGTATGGCCGTTGCTATTGTATACAAGTAGTAAGTAATCACATGTGAGTGAGTGAGTGAGTCAGGATACTGGTAACTGCGGCGGGCGGGCAGGCAGGCGGAGGATACTCACACATAGCAGCCAATTCTCCATTAATGATAGTACTTATTGCAACTATTTAGTCAAATTAACCAACAACAAATGGACTACTACTACTACTGTTGCTCCAAAATAGAAATGTTGGGATGCCACCGCTGCCATTGATCTCGCACAAGTTGCTGCTGACAAATGACTCATCTTAGGCCTTGCATATGCTCTCTTAGGCTTCATTTAGTCAATAATTGTAACATCATTGAGTCGGGGGACAGGCAGACAGGCACTTTATACATGTTAGGCTTATAGTGGTCTCCAACACCCACCACCCCACAAGGTCCAACTAGTGACTAACCCTCACTCACTCACCACGCCCCAAGTAGCTAGCTTACTAACTCCTGAATACCTATTTACTGCTAGGTGAACAGAGACATTCGGTGATAGGAAAGGCTACCAACAACTACAGCCCTTTTTCTATTTCTATTTCTATTTCTACAAACCTAGTCTATTTCCTAGTCTAAACTAACCTAACCTAACCTCACCTAACCTAACCCAACCTAACCTAGCTAATCTAACATAACCTAACCTAACTAACTCCTGGATACCTATTTACTGCTAGGTGAACAGAGACATTCGGTGATAGGAAAGGCTACTAACATTTACAGCCCTACTTCTACAAACCTACCCTAAACCAACCTAACCTAATCTAACCTAACCTAACCTAACCTAATCTAACCTAACCTAAGCTAATCTAACATAACCTAACCTAACTAACTCCTGGATACCTATTTACTGCTAGGTGAACAGAGACATTCGGTGATAGGAAAGGCTACTAACATTTACAGCCCTACTTCTACAAACCTACCCTAAACCAACCTAACCTAATCTAACCTAACCTAACCTAACCTAATCTACCCTAACCTAAGCTAATCTAACATAACCTAACCTAACTAACTCCTGGATACCTATTTACTGCTAGGTGAACAGAGACATTCGGTGATAGGAAAGGCTACTAACATTTACAGCCCTACTTCTACAAACCTACCCTAAACCAACCTAACCTAATCTAACCTAACCTAACCTAACCTAATCTAACCTAACCTAAGCTAATCTAACATAACCTAACCTAACTAACTCCTGGAAACCTATTTACTGCTAGGTGAACAGAGGCATTCGGTGATAGGAAAGGCTACTAACATTTACAGCCCTACTTCTACAAACCTACCCTAAACCAACCTAACCTAATCTAACCTAACCTAACCAAACCTAATCTAACCTAACCTAATCTAACCTAAGCTAATCTAACATAACCTAACCTAACTAACTCCTGGATACCTATTTACTGCTAGGTGAACAGAGGCATTCGGTGATAGGAAAGGCTACCAACAATTACAGCCCTACTTCTACAAACCTACCCTAAACCAACCTAGCCTAATCTAACCTAATCTAACCTAACCTAACCCTAACCTAATCTAACCTAAGCTAACCTAACATAACCTAACCTAACTAACTCCTGGATACCTATTTACTGCTAGGTGAACAGAAACATTCGGTGATAGGAAGCGCTACCAACAATTACAGCCCTATTTCTATTTCTACAAACCTAGCCTATTTCCTAGCCTAAACTAACTTAACCTAATCTAACCTAACCTAACTAATTCCTGGATACTTACTTACTGCTAGGTGAACAGAGGCATTCGGTGATAGGAAACACTACCAACAACTACAGCCCTTTTTCCATTTCTATTTCTTCAAACCTAGTCTATTTCCTAGTCTGAACTAACCTAACCTAACCTCACCTAACCTAACCTCACCTCACCTCACCTCACCTTACCTCACCTTACCTTTCCTCACCTAACATAATCTCACCTCACCTCACCGAATCTCACCTAACCTAACCTCACCTCACCTCACCTCACCTCACCTCACCTCACCTCACCGCACCTCACCTTTCCTCACTTAACATAATCTCACCTCACCTCACCAAAACCTCACCTCAGCAAACCTCACTTCACCTCACCTCACCTAACCTAAACCTCACCTAACCTAACCTCACCTAACCTCACCTCACCTAACCTAACTAACTCCTGGATACTTACTTACTGCTAGGTGAACAGAGGCATTCGGTGATAGGAAACGCTACCAAGAATTACATCCCTTTTTCTATTTCTATTTCTACAAACCTAGCCTATTTCCTAGCCAAAACTAACCTAACCTAATCTAACCTTACCTAACCTAACCTAACTAACTCCTGATCAACCAGGCTGTGACTCATACGTCAGGTTGCGAGCAGCCGCGTCTAACAGCCTTGTTGATCAGTCCAGCAACCATGAGGCCTGGTCGACGACCGGGCCGCGGGGACGCTAAGCCCCGAAAGCACCTCAAGGTACTCCTGGATACCTATTTACTGCTAGGTGAACAGAGGCATTCGATGATAGGAAAGATTACCAACAATTACAGCCCTTTTTCTATTTCTATTTCTACAAACCTAGTCTATTTCCTAGCCTAAACTAACCTAACCTAATCTAACCTAACCTAACTAACTCTTGGATACCTATTTACTGCTAGGTGAACAGAGGCATTCGGTGATAGGAAACGCTACCAACAATTACAGCCCTATTTCTATTTCTACAAATCTAGCCTATTTCCTAGCCTAACCTAATCTAATCTAATTAACTCCTGGATACTTACTTACTGCTAGGGTGAACAGAGGCATTCGGTGATAGGAAACGCTACCAACATTTACAGCCCCTTTTCTATTTCTATTTTTACAAACCTAGCCTATTTCCTAGCCAAAACTAACCTAACCTAATCTAACCTTACCTAATCTAACCTTACCTAACCTAACTAACTCCTGATCAACCACGCTGTGACTCATACGTCAGGTTGCGAGCAGCCGCGTCTAACAGCCTTGTTGATCAGTCCAGCAACCATGAGGCCTGGTCGACGACCGGGCCGCGGGGACGCTAAGCCCCGAAAGCACCTCAAGGTACTCCTGGATACCTATTTACTGCTAGGTGAACAGAGGCATTCGGTGATAGGAAACGCTACCAACAATTACAGCCCTATTTCTTTTTCTACAAACCTAACCTATTTCCTAGCAATAACTAACCTAACCTAATCTAACCTAACCTAAATTAACTTAACCTAACCTTATCTAAACTAACCTAACTAACTAACTTCTGGATACCTATTTACTGCTAGGTGAATAGAGGCATTCGGTGATAGGAAACGCTACCTACAATTACAGCCCTCTTTCTATTACTATTTCTACAAACATAGCCCATTTCCTAGCCTAAAATAACCTAACCTAACCTAACCCTCCAAACCTAGCTTATTTCCTAGCCAAAACTAACCTAACCTAACCAACTCCTGGATACCTATTTACTGCTAGGTGAACAGAGGCATTCGGTGATAAGACACGTTACCTAAAATTCAAGCAATTTTTTTTGTCTATTTTTTTATTGTTTTTAAATAATTTATAATTTATACTTGATTCATTTTTTATAATGTTTTTACCTATTTCTATTTCTACAAACGTAGCCTATTTCCTAGCCTAAATTAACCTAAAAATGTGTGTGTATATATATATATATATATATATATATATATATATATATATATATATATATATATATATATATATATATATATATATATATATATATATATTTAAATATATATATATATATCAGTCGGTGGAATAATACAAATATTACACCTAACCAACCACAAAATAACCAACCTTAACTGTACCTTACCAACATACCCTAACCAATCAACCCTAACCAACCTAAGCTTACATATTATCTAAATTGCTTATTAAACCATAATTATGCTTGTTCTAACCTAAAATTCTAACCTCAAATTCTAACCTAATTCTAATTCTAACCTAATTCTAATTCTAACCAACCTAACCAGTCTAACAAACTAACCTAACCAACTTAAACTAACCAACCTAACCAATCATCTACCTAACCAACTAACCAACCTAACCAACCAACCTAATCAACCAACCTAACCAACCTAACCAACTAACCTAACCCACTTAACCAACCAACCTTAGCAACCAACCTAAGCAACCTAACCTAACCATCCAACCTAACCAACCAACCTAATCCACTTAACCAACCAACCTAAGCAACCTAACCTAACCATCCAACCCAACCCAACCTAACCAACCTAACCTAACCAACCTAACCTAATCTAACCAACCAATCTAACCAACCAACCTAACCTAACCTAACCAACCAACCTAACCAACCAACCTAACCGACCAATCTAACCTAACCAACCAACCTAACCAACCTAACCTAACCAACCTAACCTAACCTAACCAACCTAACCTAACCTAACCAACCTAACCTAATCTAACCAACCTAACCTAACCTAACCAACCTAACCTAACCTAACCAACCAACCAACCTAAGCAACCAACCTAACCAACCTAACCTAACCAACCTAACCTAACCTAACCAACCTAACCTAACCTAACCTAACCTAACCAACCTAACCTAACCAACCTAACCTAACCTAACCAACCTAACCTAACCAACCTAACCTAACCTAACCAACCAACCAACCTAAGCAACCAACCTAAGCAACCAACCTAACCAACCTAAGCAACCTAACCAGCCTTAGCAACCTAACCAACCTAAGCAACCTAACCAACCTAAGCAACCTAAGCAACCTAACCAACCTAAGCAACCTAAGCAACCTAACCTAATCAACCAACCTAACCTAATCAACCTAACCTAAGCAACCTAACCTAACCAACCTAACCTAAGCAACCTAACCTAACCAACCAACCTACTTAACCAACCTAACCTAACCAACCTATCCTAACCTAACCAACCTAACCTAACCTCCCTTCTTATTATCTGACACGAACCTTCGGTTCGTGTCAGAGTCCATGAGTGTCCGTGTGTGTGTCCGTGTGAGTGTCCGTGTCCGTGTATCCATGGGGTTTTGGGTCCAGGAAGCTATTTGTGTCGACCCAAATTGCCTCCCTTCTCCCCACCTGAAATCCAGGTGGATTGAAAGACCTGCCCGAGGTCAGTGGATCCAGGTATCCGTCCGTGGCCCCCGGACTTCAACCCTTCCCCACATTCCAAGGAGTCGGTCAATCAATCTTCGGCTATCCAGAGAATCTATCGAAACTGATGCTCCTACAGGAGGGGACACACAGAGAAATCTGTGCCCTGTACTTGCAACCGTTCCGACAGGCTCGAACGCAGATCTATCCGGATTAGGAACTTGTTCTATCCGACTAGGCCACGCTGGAGTTGCCTTCTGAATCAAATTTGGCACTTGTATTTATATCTCATAGCAAGGTTAGTTAGTGTCTATTTATCAACAGTTGCAATGATTGAGATGTGAAGTTGTTAATTTGTGTTGACAGTTAGAAAGACCTGACAGCTTTATTTGATAAGGTTGCAGTCCCGTGAGGCAGTTTTATGAATGAATATTGGAGAATTTAGGCTAACTGACATGTGTGTGTGTGTGTGTTTAAAAGTATGTATTAATTAATAATTAGTGTGGTGTTTCCAAATGAGTTTGTGAATGGTAAACAAGCAATGCAATATCCAATATGTGCTATTTTAGGCCTCGTTCTGTAAAATACATGTTTTACTAGGGAAGGAAAATCCGGTTTGTTTTTTTCCCTCGTTTTATTTCAGGAATAAATAGCACATAGGCCAAGGACCGAAGGTTTTGGCTGGTTAAATATAGCGCTGTGGCCGCCATTTTCTGTGTTGGGCGGGGGGGGGGGAGGGGGTGGGGGATGGAGGGGGCGGTATGGGGGATAGGGGGGGGGGTTAGATGGTGGGGGAGAGGGGCCCTGAGGAGCTACCTTGGGAGGTGTTGTTGGTGGGGGGGGGTTGGTGGGGGAGGGGGCAGGGGGAGAGGGGCCCTGAGGAGCTACCTTGGGAGGTGTTGTTGGTGGGGGGGGCGTTGGTGGGGGAGGGGGCAGGGGGAGAGGGGTCCTGAGGAGCTACCTTGGGAGGTGTTGTTGGTGGTGGGGGGGGGGGTTGTCAGTTAGATATTTAAATTTAATATTGTAAGATAGGTTATATAGGGCGAGGTGTTGAGGAAGGAATAAGAAAAGTGTTTGGGACTGAGTTAAGTGTATTAGTTGTTGTGATTGATGTTAGCAGGAAGGTAGGTGGTTGAAATGTGTAAAGATTTGTTAATGAGATCATTTGGTTAATAATGTAGGAATTAAGGGTAAGTGATCACTGGAGATAGATATTCAACAGTATATTAAGAGGCCAAGTTTTAGCAGGTAGGTAGGCCGACCGGCCGGCAGAGAGAGACAATGGACTGACAAACAGGTAGACGTTTTCTTCATGGATGGTAAACTATTATTAAAATGGCATGTACACATTTCCATGTGCGACATTCTTGTACACACACACACACACACACACACACACACACACACACACACACACACACACTGACCCACAGAGACTGCCCAAATATGTATACTAACAGCAGCAGCAGTTGGTGTTCCCAGGCAGGTCACCCATCCAAGTACTAACCAAAGTCAACGGTGTTTAACCTGACAGATGTATGGGAGGAGACGCAGTGTTCTCAAGGTGATAGGTAGGTAGGTAGTATGGCCGTTGCTATTGTATACAAGTAGTAAGTAATCACATGTGAGTGAGTGAGTGAGTCAGGATACTGGTAACTGCGGCGGGCGGGCAGGCAGGCGGAGGATACTCACACATAGCAGCCAATTCTCCATTAATGATAGTACTTATTGCAACTATTTAGTCAAATTAACCAACAACAAATGGACTACTACTACTACTGTTGCTCCAAAATAAAAATGTTGGGATGCCACCGCTGCCATTGATCTCGCACAAGTTGCTGCTGACAAATGACTCATCTTAGGCCTTGCATATGCTCTCTTAGGCTTCATTTAGTCAATAATTGTAACATCATTGAGTCGGGGGACAGGCAGACAGGCACTTTATACATGTTAGGCTTATAGTGGTCTCCAACACCCACCACCCCACAAGGTCCAACTAGTGACTAACCCTCACTCACTCACCACGCCCCAAGTAGCTAGCTTACTAACTCCTGGATACCTATTTACTGCTAGGTGAACAGAGACATTCGGTGATAGGAAAGGCTACCAACAACTACAGCCCTTTTTCTATTTCTATTTCTATTTCTACAGACCTAGTCTATTTCCTAGTCTAAACTAACCTAACCTAACCTCACCTAACCTAACCCAACCTAACCTAGCTAATCTAACATAACCTAACCTAACTAACTCCTGGATACCTATTTACTGCTAGGTGAACAGAGACATTCGGTGATAGGAAAGGCTACTAACATTTACAGCCCTACTTCTACAAACCTACCCTAAACCAACCTAACCTAATCTAACCTAACCTAACCTAACCTAATCTAACCTAACCTAAGCTAATCTAACATAACCTAACCTAACTAACTCCTGGATACCTATTTACTGCTAGGTGAACAGAGACATTCGGTGATAGGAAAGGCTACTAACATTTACAGCCCTACTTCTACAAACCTACCCTAAACCAACCTAACCTAATCTAACCTAACCTAACCTAACCTAATCTAACCTAACCTAAGCTAATCTAACATAACCTAACCTAACTAACTCCTGGATACCTATTTACTGCTAGGTGAACAGAGACATTCGGTGATAGGAAAGGCTACTAACATTTACAGCCCTACTTCTACAAACCTACCCTAAACCAACCTAACCTAATCTAACCTAACCTAACCTAACCTAATCTAACCTAACCTAAGCTAATCTAACATAACCTAACCTAGCTAACTCCTGGATACCTATTTACTGCTAGGTGAACAGAGGCATTCGGTGATAGGAAAGGCTACTAACATTTACAGCCCTACTTCTACAAACCTACCCTAAACCAACCTAACCTAATCTAACCTAACCTAACCAAACCTAATCTAACCTAACCTAATCTAACCTAAGCTAATCTAACATAACCTAACCTAACTAACTCCTGGATACCTATTTACTGCTAGGTGAACAGAGGCATTCGGTGATAGGAAAGGCTACCAACAATTACAGCCCTACTTCTACAAACCTACCCTAAACCAACCTAGCCTAATCTAACCTAATCTAACCTAACCTAACCCTAACCTAATCTAACCTAAGCTAATCTAACATAACCTAACCTAACTAACTCCTGGATACCTATTTACTGCTAGGTGAACAGAAACATTCGGTGATAGGAAGCGCTACCAACAATTACAGCCCTATTTCTATTTCTACAAACCTAGCCTATTTCCTAGCCTAAACTAACTTAACCTAATCTAACCTAACCTAACAAATTCCTGGATACTTACTTACTGCTAGGTGAACAGAGGCATTCGGTGATAGGAAACACTACCAACAACTACAGCCCTTTTTCCATTTCTATTTCTACAAACCTAGTCTATTTCCTAGTCTGAACTAACCTAACCTAACCTCACCTAACCTAACCTCACCTCACCTCACCTTACCTCACCTTACCTTTCCTCACCTAACATAATCTCACCTCACCTCACCGAATCTCACCTAACCTAACCTAACCTCACCTCACCTCACCTCACCTCACCTCACCTCACCTCACCTCACCTTTCCTCACTTAACATAATCTCACCTCACCTCACCAAAACCTCACCTCAGCAAACCTCACTTCACCTCACCTCACCTAACCTAAACCTCACCTAACCTAACCTCACCTAACCTCACCTCACCTAACCTAACTAACTCCTGGATACTTACTTACTGCTAGGTGAACAGAGGCATTCGGTGATAGGAAACGCTACCAAGAATTACATCCCTTTTTCTATTTCTATTTCTACAAACCTAGCCTATTTCCTAGCCAAAACTAACCTAACCTAATCTAACCTTACCTAACCTAACCTAACTAACTCCTGATCAACCAGGCTGTGACTCATACGTCAGGTTGCGAGCAGCCGCGTCTAACAGCCTTGTTGATCAGTCCAGCAACCATGAGGCCTGGTCGACGACCGGGCCGCGGGGACGCTAAGCCCCGAAAGCACCTCAAGGTACTCCTGGATACCTATTTACTGCTAGGTGAACAGAGGCATTCGATGATAGGAAAGATTACCAACAATTACAGCCCTTTTTCTATTTCTATTTCTACAAACCTAGTCTATTTCCTAGCCTAAACTAACCTAACCTAATCTAACCTAACCTAACTAACTCTTGGATACCTATTTACTGCTAGGTGAACAGAGGCATTCGGTGATAGGAAACGCTACCAACAATTACAGCCCTATTTCTATTTCTACAAATCTAGCCTATTTCCTAGCCTAACCTAATCTAATCTAATTAACTCCTGGATACTTACTTACTGCTAGGGTGAACAGAGGCATTCGGTGATAGGAAACGCTACCAACATTTACAGCCCCTTTTCTATTTCTATTTTTACAAACCTAGCCTATTTCCTAGCCAAAACTAACCTAACCTAATCTAACCTTACCTAATCTAACCTTACCTAACCTAACTAACTCCTGATCAACCACGCTGTGACTCATACGTCAGGTTGCGAGCAGCCGCGTCTAACAGCCTTGTTGATCAGTCCAGCAACCATGAGGCCTGGTCGACGACCGGGCCGCGGGGACGCTAAGCCCCGAAAGCACCTCAAGGTACTCCTGGATACCTATTTACTGCTAGGTGAACAGAGGCATTCGGTGATAGGAAACGCTACCAACAATTACAGCCCTATTTCTTTTTCTACAAACCTAACCTATTTCCTAGCAATAACTAACCTAACCTAATCTAACCTAACCTAAATTAACTTAACCTAACCTTATCTAAACTAACCTAACTAACTAACTTCTGGATACCTATTTACTGCTAGGTGAATAGAGGCATTCGGTGATAGGAAACGCTACCTACAATTACAGCCCTCTTTCTATTACTATTTCTACAAACATAGCCCATTTCCTAGCCTAAAATAACCTAACCTAACCTAACCCTCCAAACCTAGCTTATTTCCTAGCCAAAACTAACCTAACCTAACCAACTCCTGGATACCTATTTACTGCTAGGTGAACAGAGGCATTCGGTGATAAGACACGTTACCTAAAATTCAAGCAATTTTTTTTGTCTATTTTTTTATTGTTTTTAAATAATTTATAATTTATACTTGATTCATTTTTTATAATGTTTTTACCTATTTCTATTTCTACAAACGTAGCCTATTTCCTAGCCTAAATTAACCTAAAAATGTGTGTGTATATATATATATATATATATATATATATATATATATATATATATATATATATATATATATATATATATATATATATATATATATATATATATATATATATATTTAAATATATATATATATATATCAGTCGGTGGAATAATACAAATATTACACCTAACCAACCACAAAATAACCAACCTTAACTGTACCTTACCAACATACCCTAACCAATCAACCCTAACCAACCTAAGCTTACATATTATCTAAATTGCTTATTAAACCATAATTATGCTTGTTCTAACCTAAAATTCTAACCTCAAATTCTAACCTAATTCTAATTCTAACCTAATTCTAATTCTAACCAACCTAACCAGTCTAACAAACTAACCTAACCAACTTAAACTAACCAACCTAACCAATCATCTACCTAACCAACTAACCAACCTAACCAACCAACCTAATCAACCAACCTAACCAACCTAACCAACTAACCTAACCCACTTAACCAACCAACCTTAGCAACCAACCTAAGCAACCTAACCTAACCATCCAACCTAACCAACCAACCTAATCCACTTAACCAACCAACCTAAGCAACCTAACCTAACCATCCAACCCAACCCAACCTAACCAACCTAACCTAACCAACCTAACCTAATCTAACCAACCAATCTAACCAACCAACCTAACCTAACCTAACCTAACCAACCAACCTAACCGACCAATCTAACCTAACCAACCAACCTAACCAACCTAACCTAACCAACCTAACCTAACCTAACCAACCTAACCTAACCTAACCAACCTAACCTAATCTAACCAACCTAACCTAACCAAACCAACCTAACCTAACCTAACCAACCAACCAACCTAAGCAACCAACCTAACCAACCTAACCTAACCAACCTAACCTAACCTAACCAACCTAACCTAACCTAACCTAACCTAACCAACCTAACCTAACCAACCTAACCTAACCTAACCAACCTAACCTAACCAACCTAACCTAACCTAACCAACCAACCAACCTAAGCAACCATCCTAACCAACCTAAGCAACCAACCTAACCAACCTAACCAGCCTTAGCAACCTAACCAACCTAAGCAACCTAACCAACCTAAGCAACCTAAGCAACCTAACCAACCTAAGCAACCTAAGCAACCTAACCTAATCAACCAACCTAACCTAATCAACCTAACCTAAGCAACCTAACCTAACCAACCTAACCTAAGCAACCTAACCTAACCAACCAACCTACTTAACCAACCTAACCTAACCAACCTAACCTAACCTAACCAACCTAACCTAACCTCCCTTCTTATTATCTGACACGAACCTTCGGTTCGTGTCAGAGTCCATGAGTGTCCGTGTGTGTGTCCGTGTGAGTGTCCGTGTCCGTGTATCCATGGGGTTTTGGGTCCAGGAAGCTATTTGTGTCGACCCGAATTGCCTCCCTTCTCCCCACCTGAAATCCAGGTGGATTGAAAGACCTGCCCGAGGTCAGTGGATCCAGGTATCCGTCCGTGGCCCCCCGGACTTCAACCCTTCCCCACATTCCAAGGAGTCGGTCAATCAATCTTCGGCTATCCAGAGAATCTATCGAAACTGATGCTCCTACAGGAGGGGACACACAGAGAAATCTGTGCCCTGTACTTGCAACCGTTCCGACAGGCTCGAACGCAGATCTATCCGGATTAGGAACTTGTTCTATCCGACTAGGCCACGCTGGAGTTGCCTTCTGAATCAAATTTGGCACTTGTATTTATATCTCATAGCAAGGTTAGTTAGTGTCTATTTATCAACAGTTGCAATGATTGAGATGTGAAGTTGTTAATTTGTGTTGACAGTTAGAAAGACCTGACAGCTTTATTTGATAAGGTTGCAGTCCCGTGAGGCAGTTTTATGAATGAATATTGGAGAATTTAGGCTAACTGACATGTGTGTGTGTGTGTGTGTGTGTTTAAAAGTATGTATTAATTAATAATTAGTGTGGTGTTTCCAAATGAGTTTGTGAATGGTAAACAAGCAATGCAATATCCAATATGTGCTATTTTAGGCCTCGTTCTGTAAAATACATGTTTTACTAGGGAAGGAAAATCCGGTTTGTTTTTTTTCCCTCGTTTTATTTCAGGAATAAATAGCACATAGGCGAAGGACCGAAGGTTTTGGCTGGTTAAATATAGCGTTGTGGCCGCCATTTTCTGTGTTGGGCGGGGGGGGGGGGGGAGGGGGTGGGGGATGGAGGGGGCGGTATGGGGGATAGGGGGGGGGGGTTAGATGGTGGGGGAGAGGGGCCCTGAGGAGCTACCTTGGGAGGTGTTGTTGGTGGGGGGGGGTTGGTGGGGGAGGGGGCAGGGGGAGAGGGGCCCTGAGGAGCTACCTTGGGAGGTGTTGTTGGTGGGGGGGGCGTTGGTGGGGGAGGGGGCAGGGGGAGAGGGGTCCTGAGGAGCTACCTTGGGAGGTGTTGTTGGTGGTGGGGGGGGGGGTTGTCAGTTAGATATTTAAATTTAATATTGTAAGATAGGTTATATAGGGCGAGGTGTTGAGGAAGGAATAAGAAAAGTGTTTGGGACTGAGTTAAGTGTATTAGTTGTTGTGATTGATGTTAGCAGGAAGGTAGGTGGTTGAAATGTGTAAAGATTTGTTAATGAGATCATTTGGTTAATAATGTAGGAATTAAGGGTAAGTGATCACTGGAGATAGATATTCAACAGTATATTAAGAGGCCAAGTTTTAGCATGTAGGTAGGCCGGCCGGCCGGCAGAGAGAGACAATGGACTGACAAACAGGTAGACGTTTTCTTCATGGATGGTAAACTATTATTAAAATGGCATGTACACATTTCCATGTGCGACATTCTTGTACACACACACACACACACACACACACACACACACACACACACACACACACACACACACACACACACACACACACACACACTGACCCACAGAGACTGCCCAAATATGTATACTAACAGCAGCAGCAGTTGGTGTTCCCAGGCAGGTTACCCATCCAAGTACTAACCAAAGTCAACGGTGTTTAACCTGACAGATGTATGGGAGGAGACGCAGTGTTCTCAAGGTGATAGGTAGGTAGGTAGTATGGCCGTTGCTATTGTATACAAGTAGTAAGTAATCACATGTGAGTGAGTGAGTGAGTCAGGATACTGGTAACTGCGGCGGGCGGGCAGGCAGGCGGAGGATACTCACACATAGCAGCCAATTCTCCATTAATGATAGTACTTATTGCAACTATTTAGTCAAATTAACCAACAACAAATGGACTACTACTACTACTGTTGCTCCAAAATAAAAATGTTGGGATGCCACCGCTGCCATTGATCTCGCACAAGTTGCTGCTGACAAATGACTCATCTTAGGCCTTGCATATGCTCTCTTAGGCTTCATTTAGTCAATAATTGTAACATCATTGAGTCGGGGGACAGGCAGACAGGCACTTTATACATGTTAGGCTTATAGTGGTCTCCAACACCCACCACCCCACAAGGTCCAACTAGTGACTAACCCTCACTCACTCACCACGCCCCAAGTAGCTAGCTTACTAACTCCTGGATACCTATTTACTGCTAGGTGAACAGAGACATTCGGTGATAGGAAAGGCTACCAACAACTACAGCCCTTTTTCTATTTCTATTTCTATTTCTACAAACCTAGTCTATTTCCTAGTCTAAACTAACCTAACCTAACCTCACCTAACCTAACCCAACCTAACCTAGCTAATCTAACATAACCTAACCTAACTAACTCCTGGATACCTATTTACTGCTAGGTGAACAGAGACATTCGGTGATAGGAAAGGCTACTAACATTTACAGCCCTACTTCTACAAACCTACCCTAAACCAACCTAACCTAATCTAACCTAACCTAACCTAACCTAATCTAACCTAACCTAAGCTAATCTAACATAACCTAACCTAACTAACTCCTGGATACCTATTTACTGCTAGGTGAACAGAGACATTCGGTGATAGGAAAGGCTACTAACATTTACAGCCCTACTTCTACAAACCTACCCTAAACCAACCTAACCTAATCTAACCTAACCTAACCTAACCTAATCTAACCTAACCTAAGCTAATCTAACATAACCTAACCTAACTAACTCCTGGATACCTATTTACTGCTAGGTGAACAGAGACATTCGGTGATAGGAAAGGCTACTAACATTTACAGCCCTACTTCTACAAACCTACCCTAAACCAACCTAACCTAATCTAACCTAACCTAACCTAACCTAATCTAACCTAACCTAAGCTAATCTAACATAACCTAACCTAACTAACTCCTGGATACCTATTTACTGCTAGGTGAACAGAGGCATTCGGTGATAGGAAAGGCTACTAACATTTACAGCCCTACTTCTACAAACCTACCCTAAACCAACCTAGCCTAATCTAACCTAATCTAACCTAACCTAACCCTAACCTAATCTAACCTAAGCTAATCTAACATAACCTAACCTAACTAACTCCTGGATACCTATTTACTGCTAGGTGAACAGAAACATTCGGTGATAGGAAGCGCTACCAACAATTACAGCCCTATTTCTATTTCTACAAACCTAGCCTATTTCCTAGCCTAAACTAACTTAACCTAATCTAACCTAACCTAACTAATTCCTGGATACTTACTTACTGCTAGGTGAACAGAGGCATTCGGTGATAGGAAACACTACCAACAACTACAGCCCTTTTTCCATTTCTATTTCTACAAACCTAGTCTATTTCCTAGTCTGAACTAACCTAACCTCACCTAACCTAACCTCACCTCACCTCACCTCACCTTACCTCACCTTACCTTTCCTCACCTAACATAATCTCACCTCACCTCACCGAATCTCACCTAACCTAACCTCACCTCACCTCACCTCACCTCACCTCACCTCACCTCACCTTTCCTCACTTAACATAATCTCACCTCACCTCACCAAAACCTCACCTCAGCAAACCTCACTTCACCTCACCTCACCTAACCTAAACCTCACCTAACCTAACCTCACCTAACCTCACCTCACCTAACCTAACTAACTCCTGGATACTTACTTACTGCTAGGTGAACAGAGGCATTCGGTGATAGGAAACGCTACCAAGAATTACATCCCTTTTTCTATTTCTATTTCTACAAACCTAGCCTATTTCCTAGCCAAAACTAACCTAACCTAATCTAACCTTACCTAACCTAACCTAACTAACTCCTGATCAACCAGGCTGTGACTCATACGTCAGGTTGCGAGCAGCCGCGTCTAACAGCCTTGTTGATCAGTCCAGCAACCATGAGGCCTGGTCGACGACCGGGCCGCGGGGACGCTAAGCCCCGAAAGCACCTCAAGGTACTCCTGGATACCTATTTACTGCTAGGTGAACAGAGGCATTCGATGATAGGAAAGATTACCAACAATTACAGCCCTTTTTCTATTTCTATTTCTACAAACCTAGTCTATTTCCTAGCCTAAACTAACCTAACCTAATCTAACCTAACCTAACTAACTCTTGGATACCTATTTACTGCTAGGTGAACAGAGGCATTCGGTGATAGGAAACGCTACCAACAATTACAGCCCTATTTCTATTTCTACAAATCTAGCCTATTTCCTAGCCTAACCTAATCTAATCTAATTAACTCCTGGATACTTACTTACTGCTAGGGTGAACAGAGGCATTCGGTGATAGGAAACGCTACCAACATTTACAGCCCCTTTTCTATTTCTATTTTTACAAACCTAGCCAATTTCCTAGCCAAAACTAACCTAACCTAATCTAACCTTACCTAATCTAACCTTACCTAACCTAACTAACTCCTGATCAACCACGCTGTGACTCATACGTCAGGTTGCGAGCAGCCGCGTCTAACAGCCTTGTTGATCAGTCCAGCAACCATGAGGCCTGGTCGACGACCGGGCCGCGGGGACGCTAAGCCCCGAAAGCACCTCAAGGTACTCCTGGATACCTATTTACTGCTAGGTGAACAGAGGCATTCGGTGATAGGAAACGCTACCAACAATTACAGCCCTATTTCTTTTTCTACAAACCTAACCTATTTCCTAGCAATAACTAACCTAACCTAATCTAACCTAACCTAAATTAACTTAACCTAACCTTATCTAAACTAACCTAACTAACTAACTTCTGGATACCTATTTACTGCTAGGTGAATAGAGGCATTCGGTGATAGGAAACGCTACCTACAATTACAGCCCTCTTTCTATTACTATTTCTACAAACATAGCCCATTTCCTAGCCTAAAATAACCTAACCTAACCTAACCCTCCAAACCTAGCTTATTTCCTAGCCAAAACTAACCTAACCTAACCAACTCCTGGATACCTATTTACTGCTAGGTGAACAGAGGCATTCGGTGATAGGAAACGCTACCAACATTTACAGCCCCTTTTCTATTTCTATTTTTACAAACCTAGCCTATTTCCTAGCCTAAATTAACCTAAAAATGTGTGTGTATATATATATATATATATATATATATATATATATATATATATATATATATATATATATATATATATATATATATATATATATATATATATATATATATATATATTTAAATATATATATATATATATCAGTCGGTGGAATAATACAAATATTACACCTAACCAACCACAAAATAACCAACCTTAACTGTACCTTACCAACATACCCTAACCAATCAACCCTAACCAACCTAAGCTTACATATTATCTAAATTGCTTATTAAACCATAATTATGCTTGTTCTAACCTAAAATTCTAACCTCAAATTCTAACCTAATTCTAATTCTAACCTAATTCTAATTCTAACCAACCTAACCAGTCTAACAAACTAACCTAATCAACTTAAACTAACCAACCTAACCAATCATCTACCTAACCAACTAACCAACCTAACCAACCAACCTAATCAACCAACCTAACCAACTAACCTAACCCACTTAACCAACCAACCTTAGCAACCAACCTAAGCAACCTAACCTAACCATCCAACCTAACCAACCAACCTAATCCACTTAACCAACCAACCTTAGCAACCAACCTAACCAACCAACCAACCAACCTAAGCAACCTAACCTAACCATCCAACCCAACCCAACCTAACCAACCTAACCTAACCAACCTAACCTAATCTAACCAACCAATCTAACCAACCAACCTAATCTAACCTAACCTAACCTAACCAACCAACCTAACCAACCAACCTAACCAACCAATCTAACCTAACCAACCAACCTAACCAACCTAACCTAACCAACCTAACCTAACCTAACCAACCTAACCTAACCTAACCAACCTAACCTAACCTAACCAACCTAACCTAACCTAACCAACCTAACCTAACCTAACCAACCAACCAACCTAAGCAACCAACCTAACCAACCTAACCTAACCAACCTAACCTAACCTAACCAACCTAACCTAACCTAACCTAACCAACCTAACCTAACCAACCTAACTTAACCTAACCAACCTAACCTAACCAACCTAACCTAACCTAACCAACCAACCAACCTAAGCAACCAACCTAACCAACCTAAGCAACCAACCTAACCAACCTAAGCAACCTAACCAGCCTTAGCAACCTAACCAACCTAAGCAACCTAACCAACCTAAGCAACCTAAGCAACCTAACCAACCTAAGCAACCTAAGCAACCTAACCTAATCAACCAACCTAACCTAATCAACCTAACCTAAGCAACCTAACCTAACCAACCTAACCTAAGCAACCTAACCTAACCAACCAACCTACTTAACCAACCTAACCTAACCAACCTAACCTAACCTCCCTTCTTATTATCTGACACGAACCTTCGGTTCGTGTCAGAGTCCATGAGTGTCCGTGTGTGTGTCCGTGTGAGTGTCCGTGTCCGTGTATCCATGGGGTTTTGGGTCCAGGAAGCTATTTGTGTCGACCCAAATTGCCTCCCTTCTCCCCACCTGAAATCCAGGTGGATTGAAAGACCTGCCCGAGGTCAGTGGATCCAGGTATCCGTCCGTGGCCCCCCGGACTTCAACCCTTCCCCACATTCCAAGGAGTCGGTCAATCAATCTTCGGCTATCCAGAGAATCTATCGAAACTGATGCTCCTACAGGAGGGGACACACAGAGAAATCTGTGCCCTGTACTTGCAACCGTTCCGACAGGCTCGAACGCAGATCTATCCGGATTAGGAACTTGTTCTATCCGACTAGGCCACGCTGGAGTTGCCTTCTGAATCAAATTTGGCACTTGTATTTATATCTCATAGCAAGGTTAGTTAGTGTCTATTTATCAACAGTTGCAATGATTGAGATGTGAAGTTGTTAATTTGTGTTGACAGTTAGAAAGACCTGACAGCTTTATTTGATAAGGTTGCAGTCCCGTGAGGCAGTTTTATGAATGAATATTGGAGAATTTAGGCTAACTGACATGTGTGTGTGTGTGTGTGTGTGTTTAAAAGTATGTATTAATTAATAATTAGTGTGGTGTTTCCAAATGAGTTTGTGAATGGTAAACAAGCAATGCAATATCCAATATGTGCTATTTTAGGCCTCGTTCTGTAAAATACATGTTTTACTAGGGAAGGAAAATCCGGTTTGTTTTTTTCCCTCGTTTTATTTCAGGAATAAATAGCACATAGGCGAAGGACCGAAGGTTTTGGCTGGTTAAATATAGCGTTGTGGCCGCCATTTTCTGTGTTGGGCGGGGGGGGGGGGGAGGGGGTGGGGGATGGAGGGGGCGGTATGGGGGATAGGGGGGGGGTTAGATGGTGGGGGAGAGGGGCCCTGAGGAGCTACCTTGGGAGGTGTTGTTGGTGGGGGGGGGGGGGGGGTTGGTGGGGGAGGGGGCAGGGGGAGAGGGGCCCTGAGGAGCTACCTTGGGAGGTGTTGTTGGTGGGGGAAGCGTTGGTGGGGGAGGGGGCAGGGGGAGAGGGGTCCTGAGGAGCTACCTTGGGAGGTGTTGTTGGTGGTGGGGGGGGGGGTTGTCAGTTAGATATTTAAATTTAATATTGTAAGATAGGTTATATAGGGCGAGGTGTTGAGGAAGGAATAAGAAAAGTGTTTGGGACTGAGTTAAGTGTATTAGTTGTTGTGATTGATGTTAGCAGGAAGGTAGGTGGTTGAAATGTGTAAAGATTTGTTAATGAGATCATTTGGTTAATAATGTAGGAATTAAGGGTAAGTGATCACTGGAGATAGATATTCAACAGTATATTAAGAGGCCAAGTTTTAGCATGTAGGTAGGCCGGCCGGCCGGCAGAGAGAGACAATGGACTGACAAACAGGTAGACGTTTTCTTCATGGATGGTAAACTATTATTAAAATGGCATGTACACATTTCCATGTGCGACATTCTTGTACACACACACACACACACACACACACACACACACACTGACCCACAGAGACTGCCCAAATATGTATACTAACAGCAGCAGCAGTTGGTGTTCCCAGGCAGGTCACCCATCCAAGTACTAACCAAAGTCAACGGTGTTTAACCTGACAGATGTATGGGAGGAGACGCAGTGTTCTCAAGGTGATAGGTAGGTAGGTAGTATGGCCGTTGCTATTGTATACAAGTAGTAAGTAATCACATGTGAGTGAGTGAGTGAGTCAGGATACTGGTAACTGCGGCGGGCGGGCAGGCAGGCGGAGGATACTCACACATAGCAGCCAATTCTCCATTAATGATAGTACTTATTGCAACTATTTAGTCAAATTAACCAACAACAAATGGACTACTACTACTACTACTACTGTTGCTCCAAAATAGAAATGTTGGGATGCCACCGCTGCCATTGATCTCGCACAAGTTGCTGCTGACAAATGACTCATCTTAGGCCTTGCATATGCTCTCTTAGGCTTCATTTAGTCAATAATTGTAACATCATTGAGTCGGGGGACAGGCAGACAGGCACTTTATACATGTTAGGCTTATAGTGGTCTCCAACACCCACCACCCCACAAGGTCCAACTAGTGACTAACCCTCACTCACTCACCACGCCCCAAGTAGCTAGCTTACTAACTCCTGGATACCTATTTACTGCTAGGTGAACAGAGACATTCGGTGATAGGAAAGGCTACCAACAACTACAGCCCTTTTTCTATTTCTATTTCTATTTCTACAAACCTAGTCTATTTCCTAGTCTAAACTAACCTAACCTAACCTCACCTAACCTAACCCAACCTAACCTAAGCTAATCTAACATAACCTAACCTAACTAACTCCTGGATACCTATTTACTGCTAGGTGAACAGAGACATTCGGTGATAGGAAAGGCTACTAACATTTACAGCCCTACTTCTACAAACCTACCCTAAACCAACCTAACCTAACCTAACCTAACCTAATCTAACCTAACCTAAGCTAATCTAACATAACCTAACCTAACTAACTCCTGGATACCTATTTACTGCTAGGTGAACAGAGACATTCGGTGATAGGAAAGGCTACTAACATTTACAGCCCTACTTCTACAAACCTACCCTAAACCAACCTAACCTAATCTAACCTAACCTAACCTAACCTAATCTAACCTAACCTAAGCTAATTTAACATAACCTAACCTAACTAACTCCTGGATACCTATTTACTGCTAGGTGAACAGAGACATTCGGTGATAGGAAAGGCTACTAACATTTACAGCCCTACTTCTACAAACCTACCCTAAACCAACCTAACCTAATCTAACCTAACCTAACCTAACCTAATCTAACCTAACCTAAGCTAATCTAACATAACCTAACCTAACTAACTCCTGGATACCTATTTACTGCTAGGTGAACAGAGGCATTCGGTGATAGGAAAGGCTACTAACATTTACAGCCCTACTTCTACAAACCTACCCTAAACCAACCTAACCTAATCTAACCTAACCTAACCAAACCTAATCTAACCTAACCTAATCTAACCTAAGCTAATCTAACATAACCTAACCTAACTAACTCCTGGATACCTATTTACTGCTAGGTGAACAGAGGCATTCGGTGATAGGAAAGGCTACCAACAATTACAGCCCTACTTCTACAAACCTACCCTAAACCAACCTAGCCTAATCTAACCTAATCTAACCTAACCTAACCCTAACCTAATCTAACCTAAGCTAATCTAACATAACCTAACCTAACTAACTCCTGGATACCTATTTACTGCTAGGTGAACAGAAACATTCGGTGATAGGAAGCGCTACCAACAATTACAGCCCTATTTCTATTTCTACAAACCTAGCCTATTTCCTAGCCTAAACTAACTTAACCTAATCTAACCTAACCTAACTAATTCCTGGATACTTACTTACTGCTAGGTGAACAGAGGCATTCGGTGATAGGAAACACTACCAACAACTACAGCCCTTTTTCCATTTCTATTTCTACAAACCTAGTCTATTTCCTAGTCTGAACTAACCTAACCTAACCTCACCTAACCTAACCTCACCTCACCTCACCTCACCTTACCTCACCTTACCTTTCCTCACCTAACATAATCTCACCTCACCTCACCGAATCTCACCTAACCTAACCTAACCTAACCTCACCTCACCTCACCTCACCTCACCTCACCTCACCTCACCTCACCTCACCTCACCTTTCCTCACTTAACATAATCTCACCTCACCTCACCAAAACCTCACCTCAGCAAACCTCACTTCACCTCACCTCACCTAACCTAAACCTCACCTAACCTAACCTCACCTAACCTCACCTCACCTAACCTAACTAACTCCTGGATACTTACTTACTGCTAGGTGAACAGAGGCATTCGGTGATAGGAAACGCTAGCCTTGTTGATCAGTCCAGCAACCATGAGGCCTGGTCGACGACCGGGCCGCGGGGACGCTAAGCCCCGAAAGCACCTCAAGGTACTCCTGGATACCTATTTACTGCTAGGTGAACAGAGGCATTCGATGATAGGAAAGATTACCAACAATTACAGCCCTTTTTCTATTTCTATTTCTACAAACCTAGTCTATTTCCTAGCCTAAACTAACCTAACCTAATCTAACCTAACCTAACTAACTCTTGGATACCTATTTACTGCTAGGTGAACAGAGGCATTCGGTGATAGGAAACGCTACCAACAATTACAGCCCTATTTCTATTTCTACAAATCTAGCCTATTTCCTAGCCTAACCTAATCTAATCTAATTAACTCCTGGATACTTACTTACTGCTAGGGTGAACAGAGGCATTCGGTGATAGGAAACGCTACCAACATTTACAGCCCCTTTTCTATTTCTATTTTTACAAACCTAGCCTATTTCCTAGCCAAAACTAACCTAACCTAATCTAACCTTACCTAATCTAACCTTACCTAACCTAACTAACTCCTGATCAACCACGCTGTGACTCATACGTCAGGTTGCGAGCAGCCGCGTCTAACAGCCTTGTTGATCAGTCCAGCAACCATGAGGCCTGGTCGACGACCGGGCCGCGGGGACGCTAAGCCCCGAAAGCACCTCAAGGTACTCCTGGATACCTATTTACTGCTAGGTGAACAGAGGCATTCGGTGATAGGAAACGCTACCAACAATTACAGCCCTATTTCTTTTTCTACAAACCTAACCTATTTCCTAGCAATAACTAACCTAACCTAATCTAACCTAACCTAAATTAACTTAACCTAACCTTATCTAAACTAACCTAACTAACTAACTTCTGGATACCTATTTACTGCTAGGTGAATAGAGGCATTCGGTGATAGGAAACGCTACCTACAATTACAGCCCTCTTTCTATTACTATTTCTACAAACATAGCCCATTTCCTAGCCTAAAATAACCTAACCTAACCTAACCCTCCAAACCTAGCTTATTTCCTAGCCAAAACTAACCTAACCTAACCAACTCCTGGATACCTATTTACTGCTAGGTGAACAGAGGCATTCGGTGATAGGAAACGCTACCAACATTTACAGCCCCTTTTCTATTTCTATTTTTACAAACCTAGCCTATTTCCTAGCCTAAATTAACCTAAAAATGTGTGTGTATATATATATATATATATATATATATATATATATATATATATATATATATATATATTAAAATATATATATATATATATATATATATATATATATATATTAAAATATATATATATATATATATCAGTCGGTGGAATAATACAAATATTACACCTAACCAACCACAAAATAACCAACCTTAACTGTACCTTACCAACATACCCTAACCAATCAACCCTAACCAACCTAAGCTTACATATTGTCTAAATTGCTTATTAAACCATAATTATGCTTGTTCTAACCTAAAATTCTAACCTCAAATTCTAACCTAATTCTAATTCTAACCTAATTCTAATTCTAACCAATCTAACCAGTCTAACAAACTAACCTAACCAACTTAAACTAACCAACCTAACCAATCATCTACCTAACCAACTAACCAACCTAACCAACCAACCTAATCAACCAACCTAACCAACCTAACCAACTAACCTAACCCACTTAACCAACCAACCTTAGCAACCAACCTAAGCAACCTAACCTAACCATCCAACCTAACCAACCAACCTAATCCACTTAACCAACCAACCTTAGCAACCAACCTAACCAACCAACCAACCAACCTAAGCAACCTAACCTAACCATCCAACCCAACCCAACCTAACCAACCTAACCTAACCAACCTAACCTAATCTAACCAACCAATCTAACCAACCAACCTAACCTAACCTAACCTAACCTAACCAACCAACCTAACCAACCAACCTAACCAACCAATCTAACCTAACCAACCAACCTAACCAACCTAACCTAACCAACCTAACCTAACCTAACCAACCTAACCTAACCTAACCAACCTAACCTAACCTAACCAACCTAACCTAACCTAACCAACCTAACCTAACCTAACCAACCAACCAACCTAAGCAACCAACCTAACCAACCTAACCTAACCAACCTAACCTAACCTAACCAACCTAACCTAACCTAACCTAACCAACCTAACCTAACCAACCTAACCTAACCTAACCAACCTAACCTAACCAACCTAACCTAACCTAACCAACCAACCAACCTAAGCAACCAACCTAACCAACCTAAGCAACCAACCTAACCAACCTAAGCAACCTAACCAGCCTTAGCAACCTAACCAACCTAAGCAACCTAACCAACCTAAGCAACCTAAGCAACCTAACCAACCTAAGCAACCTAAGCAACCTAACCTAATCAACCAACCTAACCTAATCAACCTAACCTAAGCAACCTAACCTAACCAACCTAACCTAAGCAACCTAACCTAACCAACCAACCTACTTAACCAACCTAACCTAACCAACCTAACCTAACCTAACCAACCTAACCTAACCTCCCTTCTTATTATCTGACACGAACCTTCGGTTCGTGTCAGAGTCCATGAGTGTCCGTGTGTGTGTCCGTGTGAGTGTCCGTGTCCGTGTATCCATGGGGTTTTGGGTCCAGGAAGCTATTTGTGTCGACCCAAATTGCCTCCCTTCTCCCCACCTGAAATCCAGGTGGATTGAAAGACCTGCCCGAGGTCAGTGGATCCAGGTATCCGTCCGTGGCCCCCCGGACTTCAACCCTTCCCCACATTCCAAGGAGTCGGTCAATCAATCTTCGGCTATCCAGAGAATCTATCGAAACTGATGCTCCTACAGGAGGGGACACACAGAGAAATCTGTGCCCTGTACTTGCAACCGTTCCGACAGGCTCGAACGCAGATCTATCCGGATTAGGAACTTGTTCTATCCGACTAGGCCACGCTGGAGTTGCCTTCTGAATCAAATTTGGCACTTGTATTTATATCTCATAGCAAGGTTAGTTAGTGTCTATTTATCAACAGTTGCAATGATTGAGATGTGAAGTTGTTAATTTGTGTTGACAGTTAGAAAGACCTGACAGCTTTATTTGATAAGGTTGCAGTCCCGTGAGGCAGTTTTATGAATGAATATTGGAGAATTTAGGCTAACTGACATGTGTGTGTGTGTGTGTGTGTGTGTGTGTTTAAAAGTATGTATTAATTAATAATTAGTGTGGTGTTTCCAAATGAGTTTGTGAATGGTAAACAAGCAATGCAATATCCAATATGTGCTATTTTAGGCCTCGTTCTGTAAAATACATGTTTTACTAGGGAAGGAAAATCCGGTTTGTTTTTTTCCCTCGTTTTATTTCAGGAATAAATAGCACATAGGCGAAGGACCGTAGGTTTTGGCTGGTTAAATATAGCGTTGTGGCCGCCATTTTCAGCTACCTTGGGAGGTGTTGTTGGTGGGGGGGGCGTTGGTGGGGGAGGGGGCAGGGGGAGAGGGGTCCTGAGGAGCTACCTTGGGAGGTGTTGTTGGTGGTGGGGGGGGGGGTTGTCAGTTAGATATTTAAATTTAATATTGTAAGATAGGTTATATAGGGCGAGGTGTTGAGGAAGGAATAAGAAAAGTGTTTGGGACTGAGTTAAGTGTATTAGTTGTTGTGATTGATGTTAGCAGGAAGGTAGGTGGTTGAAATGTGTAAAGATTTGTTAATGAGATCATTTGGTTAATAATGTAGGAATTAAGGGTAAGTGATCACTGGAGATAGATATTCAACAGTATATTAAGAGGCCAAGTTTTAGCAGGTAGGTAGGCCGACCGGCCGGCAGAGAGAGACAATGGACTGACAAACAGGTAGACGTTTTCTTCATGGATGGTAAACTATTATTAAAATGGCATGTACACATTTCCATGTGCGACATTCTTGTACACACACACACACACACACACACACACACACACACACACACACACACACACACACACACACACACACACACACACACAACATTCAACACGAGCAAATGTAAAGTTATGGAAATGGGACTAGGAGATAGGAGACCAAAGGGACAGTACACAATGAAGGGGAACAGCCTACCTGTAACGACGCGTGAAAGAGACCTGGGGGTGGACGTAACACCTAATCTATCTCCTGAGGCACATATTAATAGGATAACGACAGCAGCGTACTCTACACTGGCAAAAGTTAGAACATCATTCAGAAACCTAAGTAAGGAGGCATTTAGGGCGCTTTACACTGCCTACGTAAGGCCAGTCTTAGAGTATGCCGCCTCATCATGGAGTCCCCATCTGAAGAAGCATATAATGAAACTGGAAAAGGTTCAGAGGTTTGCAACGAGACTCGTCCCAGAGCTACGAGGGATGGGGTATGAAGAGCGCCTGAGGGAACTGTGCCTTACGACACTAGAAAGAAGAAGGGAGAGGGGGGACATGATAGGAACGTATAAGATACTCAGAGGAATTGACAGAGTGGACATAGACGAAATGTTCACACGGAATAGTAACAGAACGAGAGGACATGGATGGAAGCTTGAAACTCAGATGAGTCACAGAGATGTAAGGAAGTTTTCTTTTAGCGTGAGAGTAGTGGGGAAATGGAATGCACTTCAGGAACAGGTTGTGGAAGCAAATACTATTCATAATTTTAAAACCAGGTATGATAGGGAAATGGGACAGGAGTCATTGCTGTAAACAACCGATGCTCGAAAGGCGGGATCCAAGAGTCAATGCTCGATCCTGCAAGCACATATAGGTGAGTACATATAGGTGAGTACACACACACACACACACACACACACACACTGACCCACAGAGACTGCCCAAATATGTATACTAACAGCAGCAGCAGTTGGTGTTCCCAGGCAGGTCACCCATCCAAGTACTAACCAAAGTCAACGGTGTTTAACCTGACAGATGTATGGGAGGAGACGCAGTGTTCTCAAGGTGATAGGTAGGTAGGTAGTATGGCCGTTGCTATTGTATACAAGTAGTAAGTAATCACATGTGAGTGAGTGAGTGAGTCAGGATACTGGTAATTGCGGCGGGCGGGCAGGCAGGCGGAGGATACTCACACATAGCAGCCAATTCTCCATTAATGATAGTACTTATTGCAACTATTTAGTCAAATTAACCAACAACAAATGGACTACTACTACTACTGTTGCTCCAAAATAGAAATGTTGGGATGCCACCGCTGCCATTGATCTCGCACAAGTTGCTGCTGACAAATGACTCATCTTAGGCCTTGCATATGCTCTCTTAGGCTTCATTTAGTCAATAATTGTAACATCATTGAGTCGGGGGACAGGCAGACAGGCACTTTATACATGTTAGGCTTATAGTGGTCTCCAACACCCACCACCCCACAAGGTCCAACTAGTGACTAACCCTCACTCACTCACCACGCCCCAAGTAGCTAGCTTACTAACTCCTGGATACCTATTTACTGCTAGGTGAACAGAGACATTCGGTGATAGGAAAGGCTACCAACAACTACAGCCCTTTTTCTATTTCTATTTCTATTTCTACAAACCTAGTCTATTTCCTAGTCTAAACTAACCTAACCTAACCTCACCTAACCTAACCCAACCTAACCTAAGCTAATCTAACATAACCTAACCTAACTAACTCCTGGATACCTATTTACTGCTAGGTGAACAGAGACATTCGGTGATAGGAAAGGCTACTAACATTTACAGCCCTACTTCTACAAACCTACCCTAAACCAACCTAACCTAACCTAACCTAACCTAACCTAATCTAACCTAACCTAAGCTAATCTAACATAACCTAACCTAACTAACTCCTGGATACCTATTTACTGCTAGGTGAACAGAGACATTCGGTGATAGGAAAGGCTACTAACATTTACAGCCCTACTTCTACAAACCTACCCTAAACCAACCTAACCTAATCTAACCTAACCTAACCTAACCTAATCTAACCTAACCTAAGCTAATCTAACATAACCTAACCTAACTAACTCCTGGATACGTATTTACTGCTAGGTGAACAGAGACATTCGGTGATAGGAAAGGCTACTAACATTTACAGCCCTACTTCTACAAACCTACCCTAAACCAACCTAATCTAACCTAACCTAACCTAACCTAATCTAACCTAACCTAAGCTAATCTAACATAACCTAACCTAACTAACTCCTGGATACCTATTTACTGCTAGGTGAACAGAGGCATTCGGTGATAGGAAAGGCTACTAACATTTACAGCCCTACTTCTACAAACCTACCCTAAACCAACCTAACCTAATCTAACGTAACCTAACCAAACCTAATCTAACCTAACCTAATCTAACCTAAGCTAATCTAACATAACCTAACCTAACTAACTCCTGGATACCTATTTACTGCTAGGTGAACAGAGGCATTCGGTGATAGGAAAGGCTACCAACAATTACAGCCCTACTTCTACAAACCTACCCTAAACCAACCTAGCCTAACCTAACCTAACCCTAACCTAATCTAACCTAAGCTAATCTAACATAACCTAACCTAACTAACTCCTGGATACCTATTTACTGCTAGGTGAACAGAAACATTCGGTGATAGGAAGCGCTACCAACAATTACAGCCCTATTTCTATTTCTACAAACCTAGCCTATTTCCTAGCCTAAACTAACTTAACCTAATCTAACCTAACCTAACTAATTCCTGGATACTTACTTACTGCTAGGTGAACAGAGGCATTCGGTGATAGGAAACACTACCAACAACTACAGCCCTTTTTCCATTTCTATTTCTACAAACCTAGTCTATTTCCTAGTCTGAACTAACCTAACCTAACCTCACCTAACCTAACCTCACCTCACCTCACCTCACCTTACCTCACCTTACCTTTCCTCACCTAACATAATCTCACCTCACCTCACCGAATCTCACCTAACCTAACCTAACCTAACCTCACCTCTCCTCACCTCACCTCACCTCACCTCACCTCACCTCACCTTTCCTCACTTAACATAATCTCACCTCACCTCACCAAAACCTCACCTCAGCAAACCTCACTTCACCTCACCTCACCTAACCTAAACCTCACCTAACCTAACCTCACCTAACCTCACCTCACCTAACCTAACTAACTCCTGGATACTTACTTACTGCTAGGTGAACAGAGGCATTCGGTGATAGGAAACGCTACCAAGAATTACATCCCTTTTTCTATTTCTATTTCTACAAACCTAGCCTATTTCCTAGCCAAAACTAACCTAACCTAATCTAACCTTACCTAACCTAACCTAACTAACTCCTGATCAACCAGGCTGTGACTCATACGTCAGGTTGCGAGCAGCCGCGTCTAACAGCCTTGTTGATCAGTCCAGCAACCATGAGGCCTGGTCGACGACCGGGCCGCGGGGACGCTAAGCCCCGAAAGCACCTCAAGGTACTCCTGGATACCTATTTACTGCTAGGTGAACAGAGGCATTCGATGATAGGAAAGATTACCAACAATTACAGCCCTTTTTCTATTTCTATTTCTACAAACCTAGTCTATTTCCTAGCCTAAACTAACCTAACCTAATCTAACCTAACCTAACTAACTCTTGGATACCTATTTACTGCTAGGTGAACAGAGGCATTCGGTGATAGGAAACGCTACCAACAATTACAGCCCTATTTCTATTTCTACAAATCTAGCCTATTTCCTAGCCTAACCTAATCTAATCTAATTAACTCCTGGATACTTACTTACTGCTAGGGTGAACAGAGGCATTCGGTGATAGGAAACGCTACCAACATTTACAGCCCCTTTTCTATTTCTATTTTTACAAACCTAGCCTATTTCCTAGCCAAAACTAACCTAACCTAATCTAACCTTACCTAATCTAACCTTACCTAACCTAACTAACTCCTGATCAACCACGCTGTGACTCATACGTCAGGTTGCGAGCAGCCGCGTCTAACAGCCTTGTTGATCAGTCCAGCAACCATGAGGCCTGGTCGACGACCGGGCCGCGGGGACGCTAAGCCCCGAAAGCACCTCAAGGTACTCCTGGATACCTATTTACTGCTAGGTGAACAGAGGCATTCGGTGATAGGAAACGCTACCAACAATTACAGCCCTATTTCTTTTTCTACAAACCTAACCTATTTCCTAGCAATAACTAACCTAACCTAATCTAACCTAACCTAAATTAACTTAACCTAACCTTATCTAAACTAACCTAACTAACTAACTTCTGGATACCTATTTACTGCTAGGTGAATAGAGGCATTCGGTGATAGGAAACGCTACCTACAATTACAGCCCTCTTTCTATGACTATTTCTACAAACATAGCCCATTTCCTAGCCTAAAATAACCTAACCTAACCTAACCCTCCAAACCTAGCTTATTTCCTAGCCAAAACTAACCTAACCTAACCAACTCCTGGATACCTATTTACTGCTAGGTGAACAGAGGCATTCGGTGATAAGACACGTTACCTAAAATTCAAGCAATTTTTTTTGTCTATTTTTTTATTGTTTTTAAATAATTTATAATTTATACTTGATTCATTTTTTATAATGTTTTTACCTATTTCTATTTCTACAAACGTAGCCTATTTCCTAGCCTAAATTAACCTAAAAATGTGTGTGTATATATATATATATATATATATATATATATATATATATATATATTTAAATATATATATATATATATCAGTCGGTGGAATAATACAAATATTACACCTAACCAACCACAAAATAACCAACCTTAACTGTACCTTACCAACATACCCTAACCAACCTAAGCTTACATATTATCTAAATTGCTTATTAAACCATAATTATGCTTGTTCTAACCTAAAATTCTAACCTCAAATTCTAACCTAATTCTAATTCTAACCTAATTCTAATTCTAACCAACCTAACCAGTCTAACAAACTAACCTAACCAACTTAAACTAACCAACCTAACCAATCATCTACCTAACCAACTAACCAACCTAACCAACCAACCTAATCAACCAACCTAACCAACCTAACCAACTAACCTAACCCACTTAACCAACCAACCTTAGCAACCAACCTAAGCAACCTAACCTAACCATCCAACCTAACCAACCAACCTAATCCACTTAACCAACCAACCTAAGCAACCTAACCTAACCATCCAACCCAACCCAACCTAACCAACCTAACCTAACCAACCTAACCTAATCTAACCAACCAATCTAACCAACCAACCTAACCTAACCTAACCTAACCAACCAACCTAACCAACCAACCTAACCAACCAATCTAACCTAACCAACCAACCTAACCAACCTAACCTAACCAACCTAACCTAACCTAACCAACCTAACCTAACCTAACCAACCTAACCTAATCTAACCAACCTAACCTAACCTAACCAACCTAACCTAACCTAACCAACCAACCAACCTAAGCAACCAACCTAACCAACCTAACCTAACCAACCTAACCTAACCTAACCAACCTAACCTAACCTAACCTAACCAACCTAACCTAACCAACCTAACCTAACCTAACCAACCTAACCTAACCAACCTAACCTAACCTAACCAACCAACCAACCTAAGCAACCAACCTAACCAACCTAAGCAACCAACCTAACCAACCTAAGCAACCTAACCAGCCTTAGCAACCAAACCAACCTAAGCAACCTAACCAACCTAAGCAACCTAAGCAACCTAACCAACCTAAGCAACCTAAGCAACCTAACCTAATCAACCAACCTAACCTAATCAACCTAACCTAAGCAATCTAACCTAACCAACCTAACCTAAGCAACCTAACCTAACCAACCAACCTACTTAACCAACCTAACCTAACCAACCTAACCTAACCTAACCAACCTAACCTAACCTCCCTTCTTATTATCTGACACGAACCTTCGGTTCGTGTCAGAGTCCATGAGTGTCCGTGTGTGTGTCCGTGTGAGTGTCCGTGTCCGTGTATCCATGGGGTTTTGGGTCCAGGAAGCTATTTGTGTCGACCCAAATTGCCTCCCTTCTCCCCACCTGAAATCCAGGTGGATTGAAAGACCTGCCCGAGGTCAGTGGATCCAGGTATCCGTCCGTGGCCCCCCGGACTTCAACCCTTCCCCACATTCCAAGGAGTCGGTCAATCAATCTTCGGCTATCCAGAGAATCTATCGAAACTGATGCTCCTACAGGAGGGGACACACAGAGAAATCTGTGCCCTGTACTTGCAACCGTTCCGACAGGCTCGAACGCAGATCTATCCGGATTAGGAACTTGTTCTATCCGACTAGGCCACGCTGGAGTTGCCTTCTGAATCAAATTTGGCACTTGTATTTATATCTCATAGCAAGGTTAGTTAGTGTCTATTTATCAACAGTTGCAATGATTGAGATGTGAAGTTGTTAATTTGTGTTGACAGTTAGAAAGACCTGACAGCTTTATTTGATAAGGTTGCAGTCCCGTGAGGCAGTTTTATGAATGAATATTGGAGAATTTAGGCTAACTGACATGTGTGTGTGTGTGTGTGTGTTTAAAAGTATGTATTAATTAATAATTAGTGTGGTGTTTCCAAATGAGTTTGTGAATGGTAAACAAGCAATGCAATATCCAATATGTGCTATTTTAGGCCTCGTTCTGTAAAATACATGTTTTACTAGGGAAGGAAAATCCGGTTTGTTTTTTTCCCTCGTTTTATTTCAGGAATAAATAGCACATAGGCGAAGGACCGAAGGTTTTGGCTGGTTAAATATAGCGTTGTGGCCGCCATTTTCTGTGTTGGGCGGGGGGGGGGGGGATGGAGGGGGCGGTATGGGGGATAGGGGGGGGGGGTTA
This sequence comes from Procambarus clarkii, assembly GCF_040958095.1. NCBI lineage: Eukaryota > Metazoa > Arthropoda > Malacostraca > Decapoda > Cambaridae > Procambarus > Procambarus clarkii. Next base: position 245,166 of record NW_027189345.1, read on the forward strand.
GATGGTGGGGGAGAGGGGCCCTGAGGAGCTACCTTGGGAGGTGTTGTTGGTGGGGGGGGGGGTTGGTGGGGGAGGGGGCAGGGGGAGAGGGGCCCTGAGGAGCTACCTTGGGAGGTGTTGTTGGTGGGGGGGGCGTTGGTGGGGGAGGGGGCAGGGGGAGAGGGGTCCTGAGGAGCTACCTTGGGAGGTGTTGTTGGTGGTGGGGGGGGGGGTTGTCAGTTAGATATTTAAATTTAATATTGTAAGATAGGTTATATAGGGTGAGGTGTTGAGGAAGGAATAAGAAAAGTGTTTGGGACTGAGTTAAGTGTATTAGTTGTTGTGATTGATGTTAGCAGGAAGGTAGGTGGTTGAAATGTGTAAAGATTTGTTAATGAGATCATTTGGTTAATAATGTAGGAATTAAGGGTAAGTGATCACTGGAGATAGATATTCAACAGTATATTAAGAGGCCAAGTTTTAGCATGTAGGTAGGCCGGCCGGCCGGCAGAGAGAGACAATGGACTGACAAACAGGTAGACGTTTTCTTCATGGATGGTAAACTATTATTAAAATGGCATGTACACATTTCCATGTGCGACATTCTTGTACACACACACACACACACACACACACACACACACACACACACACACACACACACACACACACACACACACACACACACACACACACACACACACACACACACACACACACACTGACCCACAGAGACTGCCCAAATATGTATACTAACAGCAGCAGCAGTTGGTGTTCCCAGGCAGGTCACCCATCCAAGTACTAACCAAAGTCAACGGTGTTTAACCTGACAGATGTATGGGAGGAGACGCAGTGTTCTCAAGGTGATAGGTAGGTAGGTAGTATGGCCGTTGCTATTGTATACAAGTAGTAAGTAATCACATGTGAGTGAGTGAGTGAGTCAGGATACTGGTAACTGCGGCGGGCGGGCAGGCAGGCGGAGGATACTCACACATAGCAGCCAATTCTCCATTAATGATAGTACTTATTGCAACTATTTAGTGAAATTAACCAACAACAAATGGACTACTACTACTACTACTACTACTGTTGCTCCAAAATAGAAATGTTGGGATGCCACCGCTGCCATTGATCTCGCACAAGTTGCTGCTGACAAATGACTCATCTTAGGCCTTGCATATGCTCTCTTAGGCTTCATTTAGTCAATAATTGTAACATCATTGAGTCGGGGGACAGGCAGACAGGCACTTTATACATGTTAGGCTTATAGTGGTCTCCAACACCCACCACCCCACAAGGTCCAACTAGTGACTAACCCTCACTCACTCACCACGCCCCAAGTAGCTAGCTTACTAACTCCTGGATACCTATTTACTGCTAGGTGAACAGAGACATTCGGTGATAGGAAAGGCTACCAACAACTACAGCCCTTTTTCCATTTCTATTTCTATTTGTACAAACCTAGTCTATTTCCTAGTCTAAACTAACCTAACCTAACCTCACCTAACCTAACCCAACCTAACCTAAGCTAATCTAACATAACCTAACCTAACTAACTCCTGGATACCTATTTACTGCTAGGTGAACAGATACATTCGGTGATAGGAAAGGCTACTAACATTTACAGCCCTACTTCTACAAACCTACCCTAAACCAACCTAACCTAATCTAACCTAACCTAACCTAACCTAATCTAACCTAACCTAAGCTAATCTAACATAACCTAACCTAACTAACTCCTGGATACCTATTTACTGCTAGGTGAACAGAGACATTCGGTGATAGGAAAGGCTACTAACATTTACAGCCCTACTTCTACAAACCTACCCTAAACCAACCTAACCTAATCTAACCTAACCTAACCTAACCTAATCTAACCTAACCTAAGCTAATCTAACATAACCTAACCTAACTAACTCCTGGATACCTATTTACTGCTAGGTGAACAGAGACATTCGGTGATAGGAAAGGCTACTAACATTTACAGCCCTACTTCTACAAACCTACCCTAAACCAACCTAACCTAATCTAACCTAACCTAACCTAACCTAATCTAACCTAAGCTAATCTAACATAACCTAACCTAACTAACTCCTGGATACCTATTTACTGCTAGGTGAACAGAGGCATTCGGTGATAGGAAAGGCTACTAACATTTACAGCCCTACTTCTACAAACCTACCCTAAACCAACCTAACCTAATCTAACCTAACCTAACCAAACCTAATCTAACCTAACCTAAGCTAATCTAACATAACCTAACCTAACTAACTCCTGGATACCTATTTACTGCTAGGTGAACAGAGGCATTCGGTGATAGGAAAGGCTACCAACAATTACAGCCCTACTTCTACAAACCTACCCTAAACCAACCTAGCCTAATCTAACCTAATCTAACCTAACCTAACCCTAACCTAATCTAACCTAAGCTAATCTAACATAACCTAACCTAACTAACTCCTGGATACCTATTTACTGCTAGGTGAACAGAAACATTCGGTGATAGGAAGCGCTACCAACAATTACAGCCCTATTTCTATTTCTACAAACCTAGCCTATTTCCTAGCCTAAACTAACTTAACCTAATCTAACCTAACCTAACTAATTCCTGGATACTTACTTACTGCTAGGTGAACAGAGGCATTCGGTGATAGGAAACACTACCAACAACTACAGCCCTTTTTCCATTTCTATTTCTACAAACCTAGTCTATTTCCTAGCCAAAACTAACCTAACCTAATCTAACCTTACCTAACCTAACCTAACTAACTCCTGATCAACCAGGCTGTGACTCATACGTCAGGTTGCGAGCAGCCGCGTCTAACAGCCTTGTTGATCAGTCCAGCAACCATGAGGCCTGGTCGACGACCGGGCCGCGGGGACGCTAAGCCCCGAAAGCACCTCAAGGTACTCCTGGATACCTATTTACTGCTAGGTGAACAGAGGCATTCGGTGATAGGAAACGCTACCAACAATTACAGCCCTATTTCTTTTTCTACAAACCTAACCTATTTCCTAGCAATAACTAACCTAACCTAATCTAACCTAACCTAAATTAACTTAACCTAACCTTATCTAAACTAACCTAACTAACTAACTTCTGGATACCTATTTACTGCTAGGTGAATAGAGGCATTCGGTGATAGGAAACGCTACCTACAATTACAGCCCTCTTTCTATGACTATTTCTACAAACATAGCCCATTTCCTAGCCTAAAATAACCTAACCTAACCTAACCCTCCAAACCTAGCTTATTTCCTAGCCAAAACTAACCTAACCTAACCAACTCCTGGATACCTATTTACTGCTAGGTGAACAGAGGCATTCGGTGATAAGACACGTTACCTAAAATTCAAGCAATTTTTTTTGTCTATTTTTTTATTGTTTTTAAATAATTTATAATTTATACTTGATTCATTTTTTATAATGTTTTTACCTATTTCTATTTCTACAAACGTAGCCTATTTCCTAGCCTAAATTAACCTAAAAATGTGTGTGTATATATATATATATATATATATATATATATATATATATATATATATATATATATATATATATATATATATATATATATATATATATATATATATATATTTAAATATATATATATATATATCAGTCGGTGGAATAATACAAATATTACACCTAACCAACCACAAAATAACCAACCTTAACTGTACCTTACCAACATACCCTAACCAACCTAAGCTTACATATTATCTAAATTGCTTATTAAACCATAATTATGCTTGTTCTAACCTAAAATTCTAACCTCAAATTCTAACCTAATTCTAATTCTAACCTAATTCTAATTCTAACCAACCTAACCAGTCTAACAAACTAACCTAACCAACTTAAACTAACCAACCTAACCAATCATCTACCTAACCAACTAACCAACCTAACCAACCAACCTAATCAACCAACCTAACCAACCTAACCAACTAACCTAACCCACTTAACCAACCAACCTTAGCAACCAACCTAAGCAACCTAACCTAACCATCCAACCTAACCAACCAACCTAATCCACTTAACCAACCAACCTAAGCAACCTAACCTAACCATCCAACCCAACCCAACCTAACCAACCTAACCTAACCAACCTAACCTAATCTAACCAACCAATCTAACCAACCAACCTAACCTAACCTAACCTAACCAACCAACCTAACCAACCAACCTAACCAACCAATCTAACCTAACCAACCAACCTAACCAACCTAACCTAACCAACCTAACCTAACCTAACCAACCTAACCTAACCTAACCAACCTAACCTAATCTAACCAACCTAACCTAACCTAACCAACCTAACCTAACCTAACCAACCAACCAACCTAAGCAACCAACCTAACCAACCTAACCTAACCAACCTAACCTAACCTAACCAACCTAACCTAACCTAACCTAACCAACCTAACCTAACCAACCTAACCTAACCTAACCAACCTAACCTAACCAACCTAACCTAACCTAACCAACCAACCAACCTAAGCAACCAACCTAACCAACCTAAGCAACCAACCTAACCAACCTAAGCAACCTAACCAGCCTTAGCAACCAAACCAACCTAAGCAACCTAACCAACCTAAGCAACCTAAGCAACCTAACCAACCTAAGCAACCTAAGCAACCTAACCTAATCAACCAACCTAACCTAATCAACCTAACCTAAGCAATCTAACCTAACCAACCTAACCTAAGCAACCTAACCTAACCAACCAACCTACTTAACCAACCTAACCTAACCAACCTAACCTAACCTAACCAACCTAACCTAACCTCCCTTCTTATTATCTGACACGAACCTTCGGTTCGTGTCAGAGTCCATGAGTGTCCGTGTGTGTGTCCGTGTGAGTGTCCGTGTCCGTGTATCCATGGGGTTTTGGGTCCAGGAAGCTATTTGTGTCGACCCAAATTGCCTCCCTTCTCCCCACCTGAAATCCAGGTGGATTGAAAGACCTGCCCGAGGTCAGTGGATCCAGGTATCCGTCCGTGGCCCCCCGGACTTCAACCCTTCCCCACATTCCAAGGAGTCGGTCAATCAATCTTCGGCTATCCAGAGAATCTATCGAAACTGATGCTCCTACAGGAGGGGACACACAGAGAAATCTGTGCCCTGTACTTGCAACCGTTCCGACAGGCTCGAACGCAGATCTATCCGGATTAGGAACTTGTTCTATCCGACTAGGCCACGCTGGAGTTGCCTTCTGAATCAAATTTGGCACTTGTATTTATATCTCATAGCAAGGTTAGTTAGTGTCTATTTATCAACAGTTGCAATGATTGAGATGTGAAGTTGTTAATTTGTGTTGACAGTTAGAAAGACCTGACAGCTTTATTTGATAAGGTTGCAGTCCCGTGAGGCAGTTTTATGAATGAATATTGGAGAATTTAGGCTAACTGACATGTGTGTGTGTGTGTGTGTGTTTAAAAGTATGTATTAATTAATAATTAGTGTGGTGTTTCCAAATGAGTTTGTGAATGGTAAACAAGCAATGCAATATCCAATATGTGCTATTTTAGGCCTCGTTCTGTAAAATACATGTTTTACTAGGGAAGGAAAATCCGGTTTGTTTTTTTCCCTCGTTTTATTTCAGGAATAAATAGCACATAGGCGAAGGACCGAAGGTTTTGGCTGGTTAAATATAGCGTTGTGGCCGCCATTTTCTGTGTTGGGCGGGGGGGGGGGGGGGGGAGGGGGGGGGATGGAGGGGGCGGTATGGGGGATAGGGGGGGGGGTTAGATGGTGGGGGAGAGGGGCCCTGAGGAGCTACCTTGGGAGGTGTTGTTGGTGGGGGGGGGGGGTTGGTGGGGGAGGGGGCAGGGGGAGAGGGGCCCTGAGGAGCTACCTTGGGAGGTGTTGTTGGTGGGGGGGGCGTTGGTGGGGGAGGGGGCAGGGGGAGAGGGGTCCTGAGGAGCTACCTTGGGAGGTGTTGTTGGTGGTGGGGGGGGGGGTTGTCAGTTAGATATTTAAATTTAATATTGTAAGATAGGTTATATAGGGCGAGGTGTTGAGGAAGGAATAAGAAAAGTGTTTGGGACTGAGTTAAGTGTATTAGTTGTTGTGATTGATGTTAGCAGGAAGGTAGGTGGTTGAAATGTGTAAAGATTTGTTAATGAGATCATTTGGTTAATAATGTAGGAATTAAGGGTAAGTGATCACTGGAGATAGATATTCAACAGTATATTAAGAGGCCAAGTTTTAGCAGGTAGGTAGGCCGACCGGCCGGCAGAGAGAGACAATGGACTGACAAACAGGTAGACGTTTTCTTCATGGATGGTAAACTATTATTAAAATGGCATGTACACATTTCCATGTGCGACATTCTTGTACACACACACACACACACACACACACACACACACACACACACACACACACACACTGACCCACAGAGACTGCCCAAATATGTATACTAACAGCAGCAGCAGTTGGTGTTCCCAGGCAGGTCACCCATCCAAGTACTAACCAAAGTCAACGGTGTTTAACCTGACAGATGTATGGGAGGAGACGCAGTGTTCTCAAGGTGATAGGTAGGTAGGTAGTATGGCCGTTGCTATTGTATACAAGTAGTAAGTAATCACATGTGAGTGAGTGAGTGAGTCAGGATACTGGTAACTGCGGCGGGCGGGCAGGCAGGCGGAGGATACTCACACATAGCAGCCAATTCTCCATTAATGATAGTACTTATTGCAACTATTTAGTGAAATTAACCAACAACAAATGGACTACTACTACTACTACTACTGTTGCTCCAAAATAGAAATGTTGGGATGCCACCGCTGCCATTGATCTCGCACAAGTTGCTGCTGACAAATGACTCATCTTAGGCCTTGCATATGCTCTCTTAGGCTTCATTTAGTCAATAATTGTAACATCATTGAGTCGGGGGACAGGCAGACAGGCACTTTATACATGTTAGGCTTATAGTGGTCTCCAACACCCACCACCCCACAAGGTCCAACTAGTGACTAACCCTCACTCACTCACCACGCCCCAAGTAGCTAGCTTACTAACTCCTGGATACCTATTTACTGCTAGGTGAACAGAGACATTCGGTGATAGGAAAGGCTACCAACAACTACAGCCCTTTTTCTATTTCTATTTCTATTTCTACAAACCTAGTCTATTTCCTAGTCTAAACTAACCTAACCTAACCTCACCTAACCTAACCCAACCTAACCTAAGCTAATCTAACATAACCTAACCTAACTAACTCCTGGATACCTATTTACTGCTAGGTGAACAGAGACATTCGGTGATAGGAAAGGCTACTAACATTTACAGCCCTACTTCTACAAATCTACCCTAAACCAACCTAACCTAATCTAACCTAACCGAACCTAACCTAATCTAACCTAACCTAAGCTAATCTAACATAACCTAACCTAACTAACTCCTGGATACCTATTTACTGCTAGGTGAACAGAGACATTCGGTGATAGGAAAGGCTACTAACATTTACAGCCCTACTTCTACAAATCTACCCTAAACCAACCTAACCTAATCTAACCTAACCTAACCTAACCTAATCTAACCTAACCTAAGCTAATCTAACATAACCTAACCTAACTAACTCCTGGATACCTATTTACTGCTAGGTGAACAGAGACATTCGGTGATAGGAAAGGCTACTAACATTTACAGCCCTACTTCTACAAACCTACCCTAAACCAACCTAACCTAATCTAACCTAACCTAACCTAACCTAATCTAACCTAACCTAAGCTAATCTAACATAACCTAACCTAACTAACTCCTGGATACCTATTTACTGCTAGGTGAACAGAGGCATTCGGTGATAGGAAAGGCTACTAACATTTACAGCCCTACTTCTACAAACCTACCCTAAACCAACCTAACCTAATCTAACCTAACCTAACCAAACCTAATCTAACATAACCTAATCTAACCTAAGCTAATCTAACATAACCTAACCTAACTAACTCCTGGATACCTATTTACTGCTAGGTGAACAGAGACATTCGGTGATAGGAAAGGCTACCAACAATTACAGCCCTACTTCTACAAACCTACCCTAAACCAACCTAACCTAATCTAACCTAATCTAACCTAACCCTAAGCTAATCTAACCTAAGCTAATCTAACATAACCTAACCTAACTAACTCCTGGATACCTATTTACTGCTAGGTGAACAGAAACATTCGGTGATAGGAAGCGCTACCAACAATTACAGCCCTATTTCTATTTCTACAAACCTAGCCTATTTCCTAGCCTAAACTAACTTAACCTAATCTAACCTAACCTAACTAATTCCTGGATACTTACTTACTGCTAGGTGAACAGAGGCATTCGGTGATAGGAAACACTACCAACAACTACAGCCCTTTTTCCATTTCTATTTTTACAAACCTAGTCTATTTCCTAGTCTGAACTAACCTAACCTAACCTCACCTAACCTAACCTCACCTCACCTCACCTCACCTTACCTCACCTTACCTTTCCTCACCTAACATAATCTCACCTCACCTCACCGAATCTCACCTAACCTAACCTAACCTCACCTCACCTCACCTCACCTCACCTCACCTCACCTCACCTTTCCTCACTTAACATAATCTCACCTCACCTCACCAAAACCTCACCTCAGCAAACCTCACTTCACCTCACCTCACCTTACCTAAACCTCACCTAACCTAACCTCACCTAACCTCACCTCACCTAACCTAACTAACTCCTGGATACTTACTTACTGCTAGGTGAACAGAGGGATTCGGTGATAGGAAACGCTACCAAGAATTACATCCCTTTTTCTATTTCTATTTCTACAAACCTAGCCTATTTCCTAGCCAAAACTAACCTAACCTAATCTAACCTTACCTAACCTAACCTAACTAACTCCTGATCAACCAGGCTGTGACTCATACGTCAGGTTGCGAGCAGCCGCGTCTAACAGCCTTGTTGATCAGTCCAGCAACCATGAGGCCTGGTCGACGACCGGGCCGCGGGGACGCTAAGCCCCGAAAGCACCTCAAGGTACTCCTGGATACCTATTTACTGCTAGGTGAACAGAGGCATTCGATGATAGGAAAGATTACCAACAATTACAGCCCTTTTTCTATTTCTATTTCTACAAACCTAGTCTATTTCCTAGCCTAAACTAACCTAACCTAATCTAACCTAACCTAACTAACTCTTGGATACCTATTTACTGCTAGGTGAACAGAGGCATTCGGTGATAGGAAACGCTACCAACAATTACAGCCCTATTTCTATTTCTACAAATCTAGCCTATTTCCTAGCCTAACCTAATCTAATCTAATTAACTCCTGGATACTTACTTACTGCTAGGGTGAACAGAGGCATTCGGTGATAGGAAACGCTACCAACATTTACAGCCCCTTTTCTATTTCTATTTTTACAAACCTAGCCTATTTCCTAGCCAAAACTAACCTAACCTAATCTAACCTTACCTAATCTAACCTTACCTAACCTAACTAACTCCTGATCAACCAGGCTGTGACTCATACGTCAGGTTGCGAGCAGCCGCGTCTAACAGCCTTGTTGATCAGTCCAGCAACCATGAGGCCTGGTCGACGACCGGGCCGCGGGGACGCTAAGCCCCGAAAGCACCTCAAGGTACTCCTGGATACCTATTTACTGCTAGGTGAACAGAGGCATTCGGTGATAGGAAACGCTACCTACAATTACAGCCCTCTTTCTATTACTATTTCTACAAACATAGCCCATTTCCTAGCCTAAAATAACCTAACCTAACCTAACCCTCCAAACCTAGCTTATTTCCTAGGCAGATTATTTGAATGTTACAGGCCATGATGGCCGAACAAGTTATTAGTGGCTGATGGGTGTACTGTGTCTGTGGACCCATATATTTAGACTATTAACTCTATGCTGCATGAGAGACCAACTCTGAAATGAATTTTTATTTTTAACTTTGCCCATTTTTTGTAATGACTTAATGTAAAACAAGCATGCAGCATCATAATAAAGCTGCATTAATAGTGTTTTTTACTATTCTTTGAAAAAAGTAACATAAGTTTTCATATGGAATAATAGGATTTATTCTAAAGGCTATCACATAGGATATAATTTAATTGTAACTCTGGACCATGTAGATTCAGTACATTCATGCTATAATATGAGTTTGTTCTGATTTCTGAATGGGTATGGCAGCAAAGTCATTAAAGTGTTTAATGTTTGTGTTATTCTTCACTCATCAAGAGTGAAGTATGTTCATGGTGATATCTTAACATATGAGTTACTTTTCTGTTATAATGGTTCCCTGAGCTGCTTGTTGTGGCTCGTGCTCGTGTAGTCTCACCTGCCAATAGTTCTCAATTAGTCATTATTAACTAATCATACAGTAATTATGCATTATTTAAATCGTCTAGCTTCATACTGTCATTCATAGAGTGGCCTTTTATTACTAATCTATGAGTATTTGTTCTTTGTGATAACTGAAGTAGATGCAACTATAGAAGTAAGAGTAGGGTGTCAATGGTTCATAGTTTAACTGGGATTAGTGTACTGTAGTCTGGTGTTTATTGGAGTTGCTGTTTGTGTCCTTTACTTTTAACAAAGTGCTTCTCAACCATGGCACCCCAGGCAAGGTGCACATCCACCACAACTCTTGGATAAGTTGTGATCTTATGCTAGATCTTATCAAAAGAGATACAAGGTCATGACAGATCATTGTTATATAAAATAGTGTAATAAATTCTGCTTCTTCTTTTACTACAGCAGCAGTAGTATGAAAACAACTAGCACTGAATGTAATAAAATTCCTCTTTCTGGTAGAGCCCCAGTGGCTCCCAAAGGTCATCTTGCTAAGATGGCTCCCCACTAATAGGTCGCAACAGTTGCAGGACGTTTGGCTTACATGAGACCAGAGTTGGTCTGCTCGCAGAAGTGTCAAGAGCCAGGGACTATTATCATCACTCACCGAGAATCACTTCATGGGAGCTTGACAGCTGGCTTGACAGCGCTTCGGATTCGCAGTCCTGAGGTTTCGGGTTCGATCCACAGTGGAGGCGGAAAGAAATGGGCAAAATGTTTATTTCACCCTGATGCCCCTGTTACCTAGCAGTAAATAGTACCTGGGAGTTAGACAGCTGCTACGGGCTGCTTCCCGGGGTGTGTGCAACAAAATGAAGGTCTGGTCGAGGACTGGGCCGTGGGGATGCTAAGCCCCAAAATCATCTCAAGATAACCTCGAGATAACCTCAAGAAAAAGCATCTAGAAAGTCGGCAAAGCTTTATAATTTATAATAATAATAATAATAATTTTTATTTAGGCAAAGGTACATACATAAAGAGATTTTACAAAGTTTGTTGGCTTTATAGATAAGAGCTAGTACATACAATGCCTAAAGCCACTATTACGCAAAGAGTTTCGGGCAGGAAAAAAACACTACTGACTAAAGCTTAAAACTAATGGGTAAAAAGAAAAAAATGCGTTGAGTACAAATAAAAATAGAGGTAAAAGAGGGGGGAACATTGTTGAAAAAAACAGCACAAATACAATTACAAATTATTACAGAAAATTACATTAAAACAGCGTTGATTTGAAAAAAAAAAAAAACATACATGGGTTGACAATAGAGGGGTAAGGTAGGTTACAGGGAATTTATTAGGTATAGCTTTGATTTTAACTTAAACTGGTTGAGAGAGGTACTGTCTTTAACATGGTTGGGAAGGTCATTCCACATTCTGGGCCCCTTGATTTGTAGAGCATTTCTGGTTTGATTAAGTCGTACTCTAGGAATATCAAAACTGTATTTATTTCTGGTGTGGTGCTCATGGGTTCTGTTAACAACCTTCAATGAAGCTTTTGAGATCAGGATTGGCATTACAGTTTAGCGTTTTATATATGTATAATACACATGAGAGAATGTGCAGTGACTTAATGTCTAACATATTCAGGGATTTGAGTAGGGGTACCGAGTGATGTCTGGGGCCAGAATTGGATATTGTCCTAATAGCAGCTTTGTGTTGAGTAATTAGAGGACGTAAGTGATTTTGGGTAGTAGAGCCCCAAGCACAAATACCATAGTTGAGATATGGATAGATAAGGGAGTAATAGAGAGTCACCAGGGCAGGGCGTGGTACATAATATCTGATCTTAGAAAGAATGCCCACAGTTTTTGAAACTTTTTTTGATATGTTTAGAATGTGTCCCTGGAAATTCAGCTTGTGGTCAATGAGAATGCCAAGGAATTTGCCATCTAATTTGTTACAAATTTGGGTATTGTTTATTTTGAGATTTATTTGATTAGAGGATTTATTGCCAAACAGAATATAGAAAGTTTTGTCAATGTTAAGGGTGAGTTTGTTGGCAGTTAGCCACAGTTGGACTTTATTTAGCTCAGTATTTACTTTGGCATTTATCTGCATGGTTTATAGAAAATGAAGTATTGAAATGGGCAAATGACTTTGCAAACATTGAAATCTAAACAACTTATTCACTTGAAACTAGCTTGAAGTCTTTAGTACTGATATCATCTTCCAATGGGGGGCCTGGAGACCCAGCCCACAGCTCACTACAAAGGTAAGTCTGGAGCTGCTCGACAATGAACTGATGGATGAGGGAACTGAATTCCCTCCCTCCCTGATGAATTAGGGAGGGAGGGAATTATGGAGACCGAGTGAGAGAGACTTGTCATTCCATTCAACACTGGCTTCTCCGGTAGGAGCCCCTTGGTGGTTCCTTCAATCTCTCAACACTGGCTTCTCTGGTAGGAGCCCCTTGGTGGTTCCTTCAATCTCTCAACACTGGCTTCTCTGGTAGGAGCCCCTTGGTGGTTCCTTCAATCTCTCAACACTGGCTTCTCCGGTAGGAGCCCCTTGGTGGTTCCTTCAATCTCTCAACACTGGCTTCTCCGGTAGGAGCCCCTTGGTGGTTCCTTCAATCTCTCAACACTGGCTTCTCTGGTAGGAGCCCCTTGGTGGTTCCTTCAATCTCTCAACACTGGCTTCTCTGGTAGGAGCCCCTTGGTGGTTCCTTCAATCTCTCAACACTGGCTTCTCTGGTAGGAGCCCCTTGGTGGTTCCTTCAATCTCTCAACACTGGCTTCTCTGGTAGGAGCCCCTTGGTGGTTCCTTCAATCTCTCAACACTGGCTTCTCTGGTAGGAGCCCCTTGGTGGTTCCTTCAATCTCTCAACACTGGCTTCTCTGGTAGGAGCCCCTTGGTGGTTCCTTCAATCTCTCAACACTGGCTTCTCTGGTAGGAGCCCCTTGGTGGTTCCTTCAATCTCTCAACACTGGCTTCTCTGGTAGGAGCCCCTTGGTGGTTCCTTCAATCTCTCAACACTGGCTTCTCTGGTAGGAGCCCCTTGGTGGTTCCTTCAATCTCTCAACACTGGCTTCTCTGGTAGGAGCCCCTTGGTGGTTCCTTCAATCTCTCAACACTGGCTTCTCTGGTAGGAGCCCCTTGGTGGTTCCTTCAATCTCTCAACACTGGCTTCTCTGGTAGGAGCCCCTTGGTGGTTCCTTCAATCTCTCAACACTGGCTTCTCTGGTAGGAGCCCCTTGGTGGTTCCTTCAATCTCTCAACACTGGCTTCTCTGGTAGGAGCCCCTTGGTGGTTCCTTCAATCTCTCAACACTGGCTTCTCTGGTAGGAGCCCCTTGGTGGTTCCTTCAATCTCTCAACACTGGCTTCTCTGGTAGGAGCCCCTTGGTGGTTCCTTCAATCTCTCAACACTGGCTTCTCTGGTAGGAGCCCCTTGGTGGTTCCTTCAATCTCTCAACACTGGCTTCTCTGGTAGGAGCCCCTTGGTGGTTCCTTCAATCTCTCAACACTGGCTTCTCTGGTAGGAGCCCCTTGGTGGTTCCTTCAATCTCTCAACACTGGCTTCTCTGGTAGGAGCCCCTTGGTGGTTCCTTCAATCTCTCAACACTGGCTTCTCTGGTAGGAGCCCCTTGGTGGTTCCTTCAATCTCTCAACACTGGCTTCTCTGGTAGGAGCCCCTTGGTGGTTCCTTCAATCTCTCAACACTGGCTTCTCTGGTAGGAGCCCCTTGGTGGTTCCTTCAATCTCTCAACACTGGCTTCTCTGGTAGGAGCCCCTTGGTGGTTCCTTCAATCTCTCAACACTGGCTTCTCTGGTAGGAGCCCCTTGGTGGTTCCTTCAATCTCTCAACACTGGCTTCTCTGGTAGGAGCCCCTTGGTGGTTCCTTCAATCTCTCAACACTGGCTTCTCCGGTAGGAGCCCCTTGGTGGTTCCTTCAATCTCTCAACACTGGCTTCTCCGGTAGGAGCCCCTTGGTGGTTCCTTCAATCTCTCAACACTGGCTTCTCCGGTAGGAGCCCCTTGGTGGTTCCTTCAATCTCTCAACACTGGCTTCTCCGGTAGGAGCCCCTTGGTGGTTCCTTCAATCTCTCAACACTGGCTTCTCTGGTAGGAGCCCCTGTGGTTCTTCAATCTCTCAACACTGGCTTCTCGGTAGGAGCCCCTGGTGGTTCCTTCAATCTCTCAACACTGGCTTCTCTGGTAGGAGCCCCTTGGTGGTTCCTTCAATCTCTCAACACTGGCTTCTCTGGTAGGAGCCCCTTGGTGGTTCCTTCAATCTCTCAACACTGGCTTCTCTGGTAGGAGCCCCTTGGTGGTTCCTTCAATCTCTCAACACTGGCTTCTCTGGTAGGAGCCCCTTGGTGGTTCCTTCCCATCTCTCAACACTGGCTTCTCTGGTAGGAGCCCCTTGGTGGTTCCTTCAATCTCTCAACACTGGCTTCTCTGGTAGGAGCCCCTTGGTGGTTCCTTCAATCTCTCAACACTGGCTTCTCTGGTAGGAGCCCCTTGGTGGTTCCTTCAATCTCTCAACACTGGCTTCTCTGGTAGGAGCCCCTTGGTGGTTCCTTCAATCTCTCAACACTGGCTTCTCTGGTAGGAGCCCCTTGGTGGTTCCTTCAATCTCTCAACACTGGCTTCTCTGGTAGGAGCCCCTTGTGGTTTCCTCATTCTCACACTGGCTTCTCTGTAGGCCCTTGGTTCCTTCAACACTGGCTTCTCTGGTAGGAGCCCCTTGGTGGTTCCTTCAATCTCTCAACACTGGCTTCTCTGGTAGGAGCCCCTTGGTGGTTCCTTCAATCTCTCAACACTGGCTTCTCTGGTAGGAGCCCCTTGGTGGTTCCTTCAATCTCTCAACACTGGCTTCTCCGGTAGGAGCCCCTTGGTGGTTCCTTCAATCTCTCAACACTGGCTTCTCTGGTAGGAGCCCCTTGGTGGTTCCTTCAATCTCTCAACACTGGCTTCTCCGGTAGGAGCCCCTTGGTGGTTCCTTCAATCTCTCAACACTGGCTTCTCTGGTAGGAGCCCCTTGGTGGTTCCTTCAATCTCTCAACACTGGCTTCTCTGGTAGGAGCCCCTTGGTGGTTCCTTCAATCTCTCAACACTGGCTTCTCTGGTAGGAGCCCCCTTGGTGGTTCCTTCAATCTCCTCAACACTGGCTTCTCTGGTAGGAGCCCCTTGGTGGTTCCTTCAATCTCTCAACACTGGCTTCTCTGGTAGGAGCCCCTTGGTGGTTCCTTCAATCTCTCAACACTGGCTTCTCTGGTAGGAGCCCCTTGGTGGTTCCTTCAATCTCTCAACACTGGCTTCTCTGGTAGGAGCCCCTTGGTGGTTCCTTCAATCTCTCAACACTGGCTTCTCTGGTAGGAGCCCCTTGGTGGTTCCTTCAATCTCTCAACACTGGCTTCTCTGGTAGGAGCCCCTTGGTGGTTCCTTCAATCTCTCAACACTGGCTTCTCTGGTAGGAGCCCCTTGGTGGTTCCTTCAATCTCTCAACACTGGCTTCTCTGGTAGGAGCCCCTTGGTGGTTCCTTCAATCTCTCAACACTGGCTTCTCCGGTAGGAGCCCTTGGTGGTTCCTTCAATCTCTCAACACTGGCTTCTCTGGTAGGAGCCCCTTGGTGGTTCCCTTCAATCTCTCAACACTGGCTTCTCTGGTAGGAGCCCTTGGTGGTTCCTTCAATCTCTCAACACTGGCTTCTCCGGTAGGAGCCCCTTGGTGGTTCCTTCAATCTCTCAACACTGGCTTCTCTGGTAGGAGCCCCTTGGTGGTTCCTTCAATCTCTCAACACTGGCTTCTCTGGTAGGAGCCCCTTGGTGGTTCCTTCAATCTCTCAACACTGGCTTCTCTGGTAGGAGCCCTTTGGTGGTTCCTTCAATCTCTCAACACTGGCTTCTCTGGTAGGAGCCCCTTGGTGGTTCCTTCAATCTCTCAACACTGGCTTCTCTGGTAGGAGCCCCTTGGTGGTTCCTTCAATCTCTCAACACTGGCTTCTCTGGTAGGAGCCCCTTGGTGGTTCCTTCAATCTCTCACACTGGCTTCTCTGGTAGGAGCCCCTTGGTGGTTCCTTCAATCTCTCAACACTGGCTTCTCTGGTAGGAGCCCCTTGGTGGTTCCTTCAATCTCTCAACACTGTGCTCGTCTGGTATGAGCCCTTTTGGGTAGGAGCCCCTTGGTGGTTCCTTCAATCTCTCAACACTGGCTTCTCTGGTAGGAGCCCTGGTGGTTCCTTCAATCTCTCAACACTGGCTTCTCTGGTAGGAGCCCCTTGGTGGTTCCTTCAATCTCTCAACACTGGCTTCTCTGGTAGGAGCCCCTTGGTGGTTCCTTCAATCTCTCAACACTGGCTTCTCTGGTAGGAGGCCCCTTGGTGGTTCCTTCAATCTCTCAACACTGGCTTCTCTGGTAGAGCCCCTTGGTGGTTCCTTCAATCTCTCAACACTGGCTTCTCTGGTAGGAGCCCCTTGGTGGTTCCTTCAATCTCTCAACACTGGCTTCTCTGGTAGGAGCCCCTTGGTGGTTCCTTCAATCTCTCAACACTGGCTTCTCTGGTAAGGAGCCCCTTGGTGGTTCCTTCAATCTCTCAACACTGGCTTCTCTGGTAGGAGCCCCTTGGTGGTTCCTTCAATCTCTCAACACTGGCTTCTCTGGTAGGAGCCCTTGGTGGTTCCTTCAATCTCTCAACACTGGCTTCTCTGGTAGGAGCCCCTTGGTGGTTTCCTTCAATCTCTCAACACTGGCTTCTCTGGTAGGAGCCCCTTGGTGTTCCTTCAATCTCTAAACACTGGCTTCTCCGGTAGGAGCCCCTTGGTGGTTCCTTCAATCTCTCAACACTGGCTTCTCTGGTAGAGCCCCTTGGTGGTTCCTTCAATCTCTCAACACTGGCTTCTCTGTAGGAGCCCCTTGGTGTTCCTTCAATCTCTCAACACTGGCTTCTCTGGTTAGAGCCCCTTGGTGGTTCCTTCAATCTCTCAACACTGGCTTCTCTGGTAGGAGCCCCTTGGTGTTCCTTCAATCTCTCAACACTGGCTTCTCTGGTAGAGCCCCTTGGTGGTTCCTTCAATCTCTCAACACTGGCTTCTCTGGTAGGAGCCCCTTGTGGTTCCTTCAATCTCTCAACACTGGCTTCTCTGGTAGGAGCCCCTTGGTGGTTCCTTCAATCTCTCAACACTGGCTTCTCTGGTAGGAGCCCCTTGGTGGTTCCTTCAATCTCTCAACACTGGCTTCTCTGGTAGGAGCCCCTTGGTGGTTCCTTCAATCTCTCAACACTGGCTTCTCTGGTAGGAGCCCCTTGGTGGTTCCTTCAATCTCTCAACACTGGCTTCTCTGGTAGGAGCCCCTTGGTGGTTCCTTCAATCTCTCAACACTGGCTTCTCTGGTAGGAGCCCCTTGGTGGTTCCTTCAATCTCTCAACACTGGCTTCTCTGGTAGGAGCCCCTTGGTGGTTCCTTCAATCTCTCAACACTGGCTTCTCTGGTAGGAGCCCCTTGGTGGTTCCTTCAATCTCTCAACACTGGCTTCTCTGGTAGGAGCCCCTTGGTGGTTCCTTCAATCTCTCAACACTGGCTTCTCTGGTAGGAGCCCCTTGGTGGTTCCTTCAATCTCTCAACACTGGCTTCTCTGGTAGGAGCCCCTTGGTGGTTCCTTCAATCTCTCAACACTGGCTTCTCTGGTAGGAGCCCCTTGGTGGTTCCTTCAATCTCTCAACACTGGCTTCTCTGGTAGGAGCCCCTTGGTGGTTCCTTCAATCTCTCAACACTGGCTTCTCTGGTAGGAGCCCCTTGGTGGTTCCTTCAATCTCTCAACACTGGCTTCTCTGGTAGGAGCCCCTTGGTGGTTCCTTCAATCTCTCAACACTGGCTTCTCTGGTAGGAGCCCCTTGGTGGTTCCTTCAATCTCTCAACACTGGCTTCTCTGGTAGGAGCCCCTTGGTGGTTCCTTCAATCTCTCAACACTGGCTTCTCTGGTAGGAGCCCCTTGGTGGTTCCTTCAATCTCTCAACACTGGCTTCTCTGGTAGGAGCCCCTTGGTGGTTCCTTCAATCTCTCAACACTGGCTTCTCTGGTAGGAGCCCCTTGGTGGTTCCTTCAATCTCTCAACACTGGCTTCTCTGGTAGGAGCCCCTTGGTGGTTCCTTCAATCTCTCAACACTGGCTTCTCTGGTAGGAGCCCCTTGGTGGTTCCTTCAATCTCTCAACACTGGCTTCTCTGGTAGGAGCCCCTTGGTGGTTCCTTCAATCTCTCAACACTGGCTTCTCTGGTAGGAGCCCCTTGGTGGTTCCTTCAATCTCTCAACACTGGCTTCTCTGGTAGGAGCCCCTTGGTGGTTCCTTCAATCTCTCAACACTGGCTTCTCTGGTAGGAGCCCCTTGGTGGTTCCTTCAATCTCTCAACACTGGCTTCTCTGGTAGGAGCCCCTTGGTGGTTCCTTCAATCTCTCAACACTGGCTTCTCTGGTAGGAGCCCCTTGGTGGTTCCTTCAATCTCTCAACACTGGCTTCTCTGGTAGGAGCCCCTTGGTGGTTCCTTCAATCTCTCAACACTGGCTTCTCTGGTAGGAGCCCCTTGGTGGTTCCTTCAATCTCTCAACACTGGCTTCTCTGGTAGGAGCCCCTTGGTGGTTCCTTCAATCTCTCAACACTGGCTTCTCTGGTAGGAGCCCCTTGGTGGTCCCTTCAATCTCTCAACACTGGCTTCTTCCTGGTAGGAGCCCCTTGGATGGTTCCTTCATCTCTCAACACACGGGCTTACTCTGGTAGGAGCCCCTTGGTGTGTTCCTTCAATACTCTCAACCTACTGAGCTTCTCCGGGTAGGAGCCCCTTGGTGGTTCCTTCAATTCTCATCAACACTGGCTTCTCTGGTAGGAGCCCCTTGGTCGGTTCCTTCAATCTCTCAACCACTGGCTTCCGCCTGGTAGGAGCCCCTTGGGGGTTCCTTCAATCCAGAGCTCAACCACTGGCTTCTTCGAGTAGGAGCCCCTGGTGGTTCCTGTCAAATCTCTCAACACTTGGCTTCTACTGGTAGGAGCCCCTGGTGGTTCCTTCAATCTCTCACAACTGGCTTCTCCTGGTAGGAGCCCTTGGTGGGTTCCTTCAATCTCTCAACACTCGGCTTCTCCTGGTAGGAGCGCCCTTGGTGGTTCCTTCAATCCTCTCAACACTAGGCTTCTCTGGTAGCAGGACCCTGGGGTCATCTCAAATCTCCTCCAACACTGGCTTCTCCGTTAGGAGCCCCGTGCGTGGTTCCTTTCAATCTCTCAAACACTGGGCTTTCCTCTGGTAGGAGCCCACTTGGTGTGCCGTCATCCTCTCAATCTAACTATGGGCTTCGCAGGAGTAGGAGCCCCCTTGGTGGTTCCTTCAATCTCATCAACACTGGCTTCTCTGGTAGGGCAGCCCCCTTGGAGTGGTTTCCTTCAATCTCTCAATACACTGGCTGCTCTGGGTAGGAGCCCCTTGGTGGTTCCTTCAATCTCTCAACACGTGGCTTCTGGTAGGAAGCCCCTGGGTGGTTCCTTCAATCTCTCAACACTGGCTTCTCTGGTAGGAGCCCCTTGGTGGTTCCTTCAATCTCTCAACACTGGCTTCTCTGGTAGGAGCCCCTTGGTGGTTCCTTCAATCTCTCAACACTGGCTTCTCTGGTAGGAGCCCCTTGGTGGTTCCTTCAATCTCTCAACACTGGCTTCTCTGGTAGGAGCCCCTTGGTGGTTCCTTCAATCTCTCAACACTGGCTTCTCTGGTAGGAGCCCCTTGGTGGTTCCTTCAATCTCTCAACACTGGCTTCTCTGGTAGGAGCCCCTTGGTGGTTCCTTCAATCTCTCAACACTGGCTTCTCTGGTAGGAGCCCCTTGGTGGTTCCTTCAATCTCTCAACACTGGCTTCTCTGGTAGGAGCCCCTTGGTGGTTCCTTCAATCTCTCAACACTGGCTTCTCTGGTAGGAGCCCCTTGGTGGTTCCTTCAATCTCTCAACACTGGCTTCTCTGGTAGGAGCCCCTTGGTGGTTCCTTCAATCTCTCAACACTGGCTTCTCTGGTAGGAGCCCCTTGGTGGTTCCTTCAATCTCTCAACACTGGCTTCTCTGGTAGGAGCCCCTTGGTGGTTCCTTCAATCTCTCAACACTGGCTTCTCTGGTAGGAGCCCCTTGGTGGTTCCTTCAATCTCTCAACACTGGCTTCTCTGGTAGGAGCCCCTTGGTGGTTCCTTCAATCTCTCAACACTGGCTTCTCTGGTAGGAGCCCCTTGGTGGTTCCTTCAATCTCTCAACACTGGCTTCTCTGGTAGGAGCCCCTTGGTGGTTCCTTCAATCTCTCAACACTGGCTTCTCTGGTAGGAGCCCCTTGGTGGTTCCTTCAATCTCTCAACACTGGCTTCTCTGGTAGGAGCCCCTTGGTGGTTCCTTCAATCTCTCAACACTGGCTTCTCTGGTAGGAGCCCCTTGGTGGTTCCTTCAATCTCTCAACACTGGCTTCTCTGGTAGGAGCCCCTTGGTGGTTCCTTCAATCTCTCAACACTGGCTTCTCTTGGTAGGAGCCCCTTGGTGGTTCCTTCAATCTCTCAACACTGGCTTCTCTGGTAGGAGCCCCTTGGTGGTTCCTTCAATCTCTCAACACTGGCTTCTCTGGTAGGAGCCCCTTGGTGGTTCCTTCAATCTCTCAACACTGGCTTCTCTGGTAGGAGCCCTCTTGGTGGTTCCTTCAATCTCTCAACACTGGCTTCTCTGGTAGGAGCCCCTTGGTGGTTCCTTCAATCTCTCAACACTGGCTTCTCTGGTAGGAGCCCCTTGGTGGTTCCTTCAATCTCTCAACACTGGCTTCTCTGGTAGGAGCCCCTTGTGGTTCCTTCAATCTCTCAACACTGGCTTCTCTGGTAGGAGCCCCTTGGTGGTTCCTTCAATCTCTCAACACTGGCTTCTCTGGTAGGAGCCCCTTGGTGGTTCCTTCAATCTCTCAACACTGGCTTCTCTGGTAGGAGCCCCTTGGTGGTTCCTTCAATCTCTCAACACTGGCTTCTCTGGTAGGAGCCCCTTGGTGGTTCCTTCAATCTCTCAACACTGGCTTCTCTGGTAGGAGCCCCTTGGTGGTTCCTTCAATCTCTCAACACTGGCTTCTCTGGTAGGAGCCCCTTGGTGGTTCCTTCAATCTCTCAACACTGGCTTCTCTGGTAGGAGCCCCTTGGTGGTTCCTTCAATCTCTCAACACTGGCTTCTCTGGTAGGAGCCCCTTGGTGGTTCCTTCAATCTCTCAACACTGGCTTCTCTGGTAGGAGCCCCTTGGTGGTTCCTTCAATCTCTCAACACTGGCTTCTCTGGTAGGAGCCCCTTGGTGGTTCCTTCAATCTCTCAACACTGGCTTCTCTGGTAGGAGCCCCTTGGTGGTTCCTTCAATCTCTCAACACTGGCTTCTCTGGTAGGAGCCCCTTGGTGGTTCCTTCAATCTCTCAACACTGGCTTCTCTGGTAGGAGCCCCTTGGTGGTTCCTTCAATCTCTCAACACTGGCTTCTCTGGTAGGAGCCCCTTGGTGGTTCCTTCAATCTCTCAACACTGGCTTCTCTGGTAGGAGCCCCTTGGTGGTTCCTTCAATCTCTCAACACTGGCTTCTCTGGTAGGAGCCCCTTGGTGGTTCCTTCAATCTCTCAACACTGGCTTCTCTGGTAGGAGCCCCTTGGTGGTTCCTTCAATCTCTCAACACTGGCTTCTCTGGTAGGAGCCCCTTGGTGGTTCCTTCAATCTCTCAACACTGGCTTCTCTGGTAGGAGCCCCTTGGTGGTTCCTTCAATCTCTCAACACTGGCTTCTCTGGTAGGAGCCCCTTGGTGGTTCCTTCAATCTCTCAACACTGGCTTCTCTGGTAGGAGCCCCTTGGTGGTTCCTTCAATCTCTCAACACTGGCTTCTCTGGTAGGAGCCCCTTGGTGGTTCCTTCAATCTCTCAACACTGGCTTCTCTGGTAGGAGCCCCTTGGTGGTTCCTTCAATCTCTCAACACTGGCTTCTCTGGTAGGAGCCCCTTGGTGGTTCCTTCAATCTCTCAACACTGGCTTCTCTGGTAGGAGCCCCTTGGTGGTTCCTTCAATCTCTCAACACTGGCTTCTCTGGTAGGAGCCCCTTGGTGGTTCCTTCAATCTCTCAACACTGGCTTCTCTGGTAGGAGCCCCTTGGTGGTTCCTTCAATCTCTCAACACTGGCTTCTCTGGTAGGAGCCCCTTGGTGGTTCCTTCAATCTCTCAACACTGGCTTCTCTGGTAGGAGCCCCTTGGTGGTTCCTTCAATCTCTCAACACTGGCTTCTCTGGTAGGAGCCCCTTGGTGGTTCCTTCAATCTCTCAACACTGGCTTCTCTGGTAGGAGCCCCTTGGTGGTTCCTTCAATCTCTCAACACTGGCTTCTCTGGTAGGAGCCCCTTGGTGGTTCCTTCAATCTCTCAACACTGGCTTCTCTGGTAGGAGCCCCTTGGTGGTTCCTTCAATCTCTCAACACTGGCTTCTCTGGTAGGAGCCCCTTGGTGGTTCCTTCAATCTCTCAACACTGGCTTCTCTGGTAGGAGCCCCTTGGTGGTTCCTTCAATCTCTCAACACTGGCTTCTCTGGTAGGAGCCCCTTGGTGGTTCCTTCAATCTCTCAACACTGGCTTCTCTGGTAGGAGCCCCTTGGTGGTTCCTTCAATCTCTCAACACTGGCTTCTCTGGTAGGAGCCCCTTGGTGGTTCCTTCAATCTCTCAACACTGGCTTCTCTGGTAGGAGCCCCTTGGTGGTTCCTTCAATCTCTCAACACTGGCTTCTCTGGTAGGAGCCCCTTGGTGGTTCCTTCAATCTCTCAACACTGGCTTCTCTGGTAGGAGCCCCTTGGTGGTTCCTTCAATCTCTCAACACTGGCTTCTCTGGTAGGAGCCCCTTGGTGGTTCCTTCAATCTCTCAACACTGGCTTCTCTGGTAGGAGCCCCTTGGTGGTTCCTTCAATCTCTCAACACTGGCTTCTCTGGTAGGAGCCCCTTGGTGGTTCCTTCAATCTCTCAACACTGGCTTCTCTGGTAGGAGCCCCTTGGTGGTTCCTTCAATCTCTCAACACTGGCTTCTCTGGTAGGAGCCCCTTGGTGGTTCCTTCAATCTCTCAACACTGGCTTCTCTGGTAGGAGCCCCTTGGTGGTTCCTTCAATCTCTCAACACTGGCTTCTCTGGTAGGAGCCCCTTGGTGGTTCCTTCAATCTCTCAACACTGGCTTCTCTGGTAGGAGCCCCTTGGTGGTTCCTTCAATCTCTCAACACTGGCTTCTCTGGTAGGAGCCCCTTGGTGGTTCCTTCAATCTCTCAACACTGGCTTCTCTGGTAGGAGCCCCTTGGTGGTTCCTTCAATCTCTCAACACTGGCTTCTCTGGTAGGAGCCCCTTGGTGGTTCCTTCAATCTCTCAACACTGGCTTCTCTGGTAGGAGCCCCTTGGTGGTTCCTTCAATCTCTCAACACTGGCTTCTCTGGTAGGAGCCCCTTGGTGGTTCCTTCAATCTCTCAACACTGGCTTCTCTGGTAGGAGCCCCTTGGTGGTTCCTTCAATCTCTCAACACTGGCTTCTCTGGTAGGAGCCCCTTGGTGGTTCCTTCAATCTCTCAACACTGGCTTCTCTGGTAGGAGCCCCTTGGTGGTTCCTTCAATCTCTCAACACTGGCTTCTCTGGTAGGAGCCCCTTGGTGGTTCCTTCAATCTCTCAACACTGGCTTCTCTGGTAGGAGCCCCTTGGTGGTTCCTTCAATCTCTCAACACTGGCTTCTCTGGTAGGAGCCCCTTGGTGGTTCCTTCAATCTCTCAACACTGGCTTCTCTGGTAGGAGCCCCTTGGTGGTTCCTTCAATCTCTCAACACTGGCTTCTCTGGTAGGAGCCCCTTGGTGGTTCCTTCAATCTCTCAACACTGGCTTCTCTGGTAGGAGCCCCTTGGTGGTTCCTTCAATCTCTCAACACTGGCTTCTCTGGTAGGAGCCCCTTGGTGGTTCCTTCAATCTCTCAACACTGGCTTCTCTGGTAGGAGCCCCTTGGTGGTTCCTTCAATCTCTCAACACTGGCTTCTCTGGTAGGAGCCCCTTGGTGGTTCCTTCAATCTCTCAACACTGGCTTCTCTGGTAGGAGCCCCTTGGTGGTTCCTTCAATCTCTCAACACTGGCTTCTCTGGTAGGAGCCCCTTGGTGGTTCCTTCAATCTCTCAACACTGGCTTCTCTGGTAGGAGCCCCTTGGTGGTTCCTTCAATCTCTCAACACTGGCTTCTCTGGTAGGAGCCCCTTGGTGGTTCCTTCAATCTCTCAACACTGGCTTCTCTGGTAGGAGCCCCTTGGTGGTTCCTTCAATCTCTCAACACTGGCTTCTCTGGTAGGAGCCCCTTGGTGGTTCCTTCAATCTCTCAACACTGGCTTCTCTGGTAGGAGCCCCTTGGTGGTTCCTTCAATCTCTCAACACTGGCTTCTCTGGTAGGAGCCCCTTGGTGGTTCCTTCAATCTCTCAACACTGGCTTCTCTGGTAGGAGCCCCTTGGTGGTTCCTTCAATCTCTCAACACTGGCTTCTCTGGTAGGAGCCCCTTGGTGGTTCCTTCAATCTCTCAACACTGGCTTCTCTGGTAGGAGCCCCTTGGTGGTTCCTTCAATCTCTCAACACTGGCTTCTCTGGTAGGAGCCCCTTGGTGGTTCCTTCAATCTCTCAACACTGGCTTCTCTGGTAGGAGCCCCTTGGTGGTTCCTTCAATCTCTCAACACTGGCTTCTCTGGTAGGAGCCCCTTGGTGGTTCCTTCAATCTCTCAACACTGGCTTCTCTGGTAGGAGCCCCTTGGTGGTTCCTTCAATCTCTCAACACTGGCTTCTCTGGTAGGAGCCCCTTGGTGGTTCCTTCAATCTCTCAACACTGGCTTCTCTGGTAGGAGCCCCTTGGTGGTTCCTTCAATCTCTCAACACTGGCTTCTCTGGTAGGAGCCCCTTGGTGGTTCCTTCAATCTCTCAACACTGGCTTCTCTGGTAGGAGCCCCTTGGTGGTTCCTTCAATCTCTCAACACTGGCTTCTCTGGTAGGAGCCCCTTGGTGGTTCCTTCAATCTCTCAACACTGGCTTCTCTGGTAGGAGCCCCTTGGTGGTTCCTTCAATCTCTCAACACTGGCTTCTCTGGTAGGAGCCCCTTGGTGGTTCCTTCAATCTCTCAACACTGGCTTCTCTGGTAGGAGCCCCTTGGTGGTTCCTTCAATCTCTCAACACTGGCTTCTCTGGTAGGAGCCCCTTGGTGGTTCCTTCAATCTCTCAACACTGGCTTCTCTGGTAGGAGCCCCTTGGTGGTTCCTTCAATCTCTCAACACTGGCTTCTCTGGTAGGAGCCCCTTGGTGGTTCCTTCAATCTCTCAACACTGGCTTCTCTGGTAGGAGCCCCTTGGTGGTTCCTTCAATCTCTCAACACTGGCTTCTCTGGTAGGAGCCCCTTGGTGGTTCCTTCAATCTCTCAACACTGGCTTCTCTGGTAGGAGCCCCTTGGTGGTTCCTTCAATCTCTCAACACTGGCTTCTCTGGTAGGAGCCCCTTGGTGGTTCCTTCAATCTCTCAACACTGGCTTCTCTGGTAGGAGCCCCTTGGTGGTTCCTTCAATCTCTCAACACTGGCTTCTCTGGTAGGAGCCCCTTGGTGGTTCCTTCAATCTCTCAACACTGGCTTCTCTGGTAGGAGCCCCTTGGTGGTTCCTTCAATCTCTCAACACTGGCTTCTCTGGTAGGAGCCCCTTGGTGGTTCCTTCAATCTCTCAACACTGGCTTCTCTGGTAGGAGCCCCTTGGTGGTTCCTTCAATCTCTCAACACTGGCTTCTCTGGTAGGAGCCCCTTGGTGGTTCCTTCAATCTCTCAACACTGGCTTCTCTGGTAGGAGCCCCTTGGTGGTTCCTTCAATCTCTCAACACTGGCTTCTCTGGTAGGAGCCCCTTGGTGGTTCCTTCAATCTCTCAACACTGGCTTCTCTGGTAGGAGCCCCTTGGTGGTTCCTTCAATCTCTCAACACTGGCTTCTCTGGTAGGAGCCCCTTGGTGGTTCCTTCAATCTCTCAACACTGGCTTCTCTGGTAGGAGCCCCTTGGTGGTTCCTTCAATCTCTCAACACTGGCTTCTCTGGTAGGAGCCCCTTGGTGGTTCCTTCAATCTCTCAACACTGGCTTCTCTGGTAGGAGCCCCTTGGTGGTTCCTTCAATCTCTCAACACTGGCTTCTCTGGTAGGAGCCCCTTGGTGGTTCCTTCAATCTCTCAACACTGGCTTCTCTGGTAGGAGCCCCTTGGTGGTTCCTTCAATCTCTCAACACTGGCTTCTCTGGTAGGAGCCCCTTGGTGGTTCCTTCAATCTCTCAACACTGGCTTCTCTGGTAGGAGCCCCTTGGTGGTTCCTTCAATCTCTCAACACTGGCTTCTCTGGTAGGAGCCCCTTGGTGGTTCCTTCAATCTCTCAACACTGGCTTCTCTGGTAGGAGCCCCTTGGTGGTTCCTTCAATCTCTCAACACTGGCTTCTCTGGTAGGAGCCCCTTGGTGGTTCCTTCAATCTCTCAACACTGGCTTCTCTGGTAGGAGCCCCTTGGTGGTTCCTTCAATCTCTCAACACTGGCTTCTCTGGTAGGAGCCCCTTGGTGGTTCCTTCAATCTCTCAACACTGGCTTCTCTGGTAGGAGCCCCTTGGTGGTTCCTTCAATCTCTCAACACTGGCTTCTCTGGTAGGAGCCCCTTGGTGGTTCCTTCAATCTCTCAACACTGGCTTCTCTGGTAGGAGCCCCTTGGTGGTTCCTTCAATCTCTCAACACTGGCTTCTA